>NW_006964869.1:0-520 GCF_000164805.1 Carlito syrichta
AATCAACCTGAATGTGAATGGACTAAATGCTTCACTGAGAAGATAAAGAATGGCAAACTGGATAAAAAAGCCCTATCCAACAATATGATGTTATTGGGAAACACATTTCACTACAAATGACATCCACAAACTCTAAGTTAGAGGACAGAAAACAAACGTTCAGGTAAATAGAAAACAGAAAAGTCAGGAATCATAATTTTAATGTTCGAAAAAACTTTCTAGCATTCAAAAATTTAAAAAAGATTCAGAAGGACACGCATAGTGATAAAGATAGATCATTGAGGCAAAAAGTGGAATCTCAATTTGACACTTACCTAAACAGACTTATAACTACCTACAGAACAGTCCACCCAACAAATAGTATCTTCTTTCTACTCATTATTGCATGGAACATATTCCAAGCTAGACCACATTCTCAGCCATAAATCAAGCATAAACAAATTTCTTGAGATCAAAGTACTACCATGCACCTTCTCAGATGACAGTGAAATAAAAATAGATACTGCCACCAACAAGATCC
>NW_006964870.1:0-867 GCF_000164805.1 Carlito syrichta
TGCAGCCCATGTAGCCGGGACCATGGGTGCCACCATGCACGAGCCCCCCCTTTGGATTCCAGTTAGTGATGAGGTCTCGCTACATTGCCAAGGCTGGTATCGAAACCCCAATCTCAAGCGGTCCTCCACGTTGGCCTCCATAAGCCACAGCACGATTGTCTGCCTATCCACCATCTTTCAGGAACTCTAGGCCCAATCTGGGGCCTCCTTCCAAAATGTTCTCTGTCTGTTCATGATGATCCCTACTCCCTACACAAATGGATGCTATTCTTTTTTATCCTTTTTTTCTTGAAGTCGAAGTCTCTTTCTGTCAGCCAGGCTGGAAGGTGGTTGTTCACTCCTGGACAACGCTGCTTTGGATTTCAAGGCTCTGGCGAGCCTTTCCATGGCCTTTCAAGGAGCCAGAATGACAGGCACGTGACACCATTCCCAGATCATTTGGAATGGAATGTATAATCGAGGTCTCACCAAGTTGTGGGCACAAGACTTGACCAGTGGGTTTGGGCCGGCTTCTGGCCTGGGCTTCCAAAGCGCTGGGATGATGAAGCTGAGTCCTCGAGCCCGGCCTCAATCCTTCATACAAAATGAACCAGCATGCCTGGCACGACTGCTTACATGTGGAATCCCAAATTTCTGGGAGCCCGAGGTGGGAGGATGGCTGGAGCCCAGGAGCCCAAGGCCAGGCTGGGGAAAACAGGGAGACCCCCCAGCTCTGCAGCCTTTCAAACATTTGGTCTGGTGTAAAGGTGCCGGTCATCTCGGCCACTCTGGAGCCTGAGGTGGCAGGATTGACAGAGCCCATAATTTCAAAGCTGATGGTGAATGACGGTCATGTCCCCAGGTGCCAGCCTGAAACACAGAGCAATC
>NW_006964871.1:0-3050 GCF_000164805.1 Carlito syrichta
ATAGTTAACTCAGCTGTCTAGCCAGTTGGCTAGCTGGGTTAAGTCAGCTAGCTAAGTCAGCTGGCTAACCACCTTGTGAGGTAGGTAGATAGCTAATTAAGTCAACTGGCTAGCTGGTTGGCTAGCTAGTTAAGTCAGTGTGTTAAGTGACCTAGCTAACCAGATGGCTACCTAGGTGGCTAGCTAGTTAAGCCAGCTGGCTAGCCGAATGTCTATGTCAGCTGGCAAGTTAAGCTGGCTGTTTAGCAGGCTTGTCAGGTAGGTGGCCAGCTAGTTAAGTCAGCTAGCTAGCAAGCTGTCCATCAGGGTGGCTGGCTAGTTAATGCGGCTGGCTATCTGACTGTCCAACCAATGGCCTGGCTATTTAAACCAGCTGACTAGCCTGCTGGCCAGCCCACTACCTAGATAGCAGGCTGCCTAGCTAGCTACCCAGTCAGGTAGCTAGCTAGGTAAGCCAGTTGGCTAGCCATCTAACCAACCCAGTAGCTAGTTAGTTATGTCAGTTGGCTAGCCAGCTACCATCAACTAGCAAGTCAGCTGCCAAACTAGTTAAGTCAACTTATTAAGTCAGATGGTTATGCAGCTGGTTAGCTAGTTAAAAGGCTAATTAAGTCAGGTGAGTAGCCATCTGGCTAGCTAGTTATTTCACCTAGTTAAGTAAGCTGGCTGTCTAGGAAGCAAGCTGCATAAGACAGCTTGTTATGTCAGCTAGCTAGCTAGTAATGTCAGTTAGTTAAGTCAGGTGGCTAGCTAGATAGCTAGCTAGGTAGCAAGCTAGTTAACCTAGCTAGTTAAGCCAGCTGACTAGCTTGGTAGCTAGCTGCTTAATTCATCTAGATAAGTCAGTGAGTTAAGTCAGCTGGTGAGCCAGCTGCCTAGCTGGGTAGCTAGCTAGTTAAGTCAGCTGGCAAGCCAGTTAACTAGTTAGTTAAATAACCTAGTTAAATCAGCTCAATAGCCAGCTGGTTAGTTAGGTAGCTAAGTAGTTAAGTCAGCTGGTAAGCCAGCAGGCTATAAAGGTAGCTAGCTAGATAAGTCAGCTGGTTATCCAGCTAGCTAGCTATGTACCTAGGCAGTTAGGTCAGTCAGCTAGCTAGCTGGCAAGCTACTTAAGTCAGTTAGTTAATTCAACTGGCTAGACAGCTGTCTAGTAAGGTAGCTAGATATTAAGTCAACCCTCTATCCTGCTTGCTATCTAGATAAGTCACCTATTTAAGTCAGCTGGCTATCCAGTGGCTAGCTGGGTAACTGGCTACTTACATAAGCTAGCTAGATAGCTGGCTACTTAGTTAATTTGACTAGTTAAGTCACCTTGCTAGCCACCTGGCTAGCTATATATCAACCTGGTTAATTCAGCTGACTAGCAAGCAGGCCAGCTGTTTAAGTCAGCTAGTTAAGTCAGCTGACTTGAAGATGACTAGTTAGGTAGTGAGCTAGTTAAGTCAGTTGGTTAGCCAGCTGTCTAGCTAATTAAGTCATCTAGTTAAGTCAGCTGGCTAGCCAGCTAGCTAGCTAGCTAGGTAGAGTGCTAGTTAAGTCAGCTGTCTAGCCAACTGGCTAACAAGTTATGTTTGCTAGTTGAGTCAGCTGGCTACCCAGCTTGCTAGCTGGTTAAGTCAACTAGTTAAGTCAGCTGGCTAGCCAGCTGGCTAGCTAAGTAGTAAGCTAGTTAAGTCAGCTGGCTAGCTAGCTGGGTAGCTTGGTAAGTAAGGTAATTAATTCAGTTGGATTCCCACCTGGCTAGCTAGGTAGGTAGCTACTTTAGGCAGCTGGTTAGCCAGCTGGTTAGCTGGTTAAGTCAGCTAGTTAATTCAACTGGCCACCAGCTGACTAGCTAGTTAAGTCAGTTAGTTCAGTCAGGTGACTAGTCAGCTGGCTAGTTGGTTAAATCAGCTGATTAAGTCAGATGGCCAGCCAGCTTGTTAGCTAGGTTGCTATCTAGTTATGTCAGCTAGTAAAATCATCTGGCTAGCTAGGTAGCTATATAGTTACGTCAGCTGTCTAGCTATTTAAATCAGTTAGTTAAGTCATCTGGCTAGCCCACTGCCTATCCAGTTAGCTATCTAGTTAAGTCAGCAGGCTAGCCAAATGGCTAGCTCGTTAAGTAACATAGTTATGTCAGTTGGCTAGCCAGCTTGCTAGCTAGTTAAAAAGATAGTTAACTCAGATGGTTAGACAACTGGGTAGCTTATTTCAGCTAGTTAAGTCATCTGGCTAGCAAGGTAGCTAGTTAAGTCAGCTTGTTATGTCAGCTAGCTAGCTAGTTAAGTTGGCTAGCTAGGTAGATAGCTAGGTAGATAGCTAGCTATTTATTTCAGGTAGTAAATTCAGCTCGCTATCAGTGTATCTATCTAGTTTAGTCAACTAGTTAAGTCAGCTGGCTAGTTAGTTAAGTCAGCTAGTTAAATCAGCTGGCTAGCCAGCTGCCTAGCTGTGCAACTAACTAGTTTAGTCTGCTGTCTAGCCAGCTGGCTAGCTAGTTAAGTCACCTAGTTAAGTCACCTCGCTAGTCAGCTGGATAGATAGGTAGCTAGGTACTTAAGTCAGCTGGCAAGCCAGCAGGATACATAGGTAGCCTGCCTATTAAGTCAGCTGGCTAGCCAGCTGGCTATCTATTGATGTTGGCTAGTTAAGTCAGCTGGCAAGCCAGCTGTCTAATGAGTTAAGTCACGCAGTAGAATCAGCTGGCTAGCCAGCTGGTTAACTGGTTTTGTCAACTAGTTAATTCAAGTGGTTAGTCATCTAGGTAGCTAGGTAGCTAGCTAGTTAAGTCACCTGGATGGCCTGCTGGCTAGCTCGTTAAATAGGCTAGTTAAGACAACTGGCTAGCCACCTGGCTAGGAGGGTAGCTAGCTAATTAAGTGTGCTGGCTAGCCAGCTGGTAAGCTAGCTAATCAGTGAGTTAAGTGAGCTGGCTAGCTGGCTGGCTAGCTAGGTGTCTAGGTAGTTAAGCCGGTTGGCTAGCCTGATGTCTATCTAGTTAATTCAGCTAGTTAAGTCAGCTAGATAGCCAGCTGGCTAGCTAGGTTGCTGGCAAGATAATCTGGCTG
>NW_006964872.1:0-358 GCF_000164805.1 Carlito syrichta
GAGTCCTTGGCCTCCGCAGACTCTCACACATGCTCCCTCGACCTCAAATGACACCTCTGCATACACCTGCAAACTCCTCTGACACCCGCATGCCTGTCATCGTCCTCCACCGACACCCATGCATTTGCCCTTGGCCTCCACCAACTCTTGCACATGTGCCCTCTCTTTTGGCCAACACACAGGTGCACACCCTCATCCTCCACCAACATTTGCATGCACATCCATGGCCTCACCCAACACTTGTGTGCATGATCTCAGCCCCATCAGACACACGCATGTGTGTCTCTGGCCTCTGCCAACACCAATGTGTGCACCCTCGGCCTCTGCTGACTCTTGCATGTGCACCCTCAGCCTTGGC
>NW_006964873.1:0-571 GCF_000164805.1 Carlito syrichta
CGTGGCATCACCTGCGTCGCCTTCATCCCAGGGTCTTCCTTTGTGTGTCCCCACCGATACAATGTGCAAGTCCAGCCTGGGCACCATGGCTAATGGCAGTGAACCCTGCACCCTGGGAGGCCGAGGAGGGAGTCAGCCTGAGCCCAGGGGATGGAGACCACCCAGGGTGATGTGGGAAGACCTTGTCTCAGAGAAAAGTCTCCAAATCGAGCCAGGCATGTTGGCCCCCAGACTCCCGGTTGCTTGGGGGCCAAGGTGAGAGTAGCACCTAAGCCCTGCAGATTGAGAATCTGTGATCCACATTCATGCCACCGTGCCCCAGCCAGGCTGAGGGAGACCCTGGCTAAAAATAGATGCCTCCCATGTGCTTCACGATGGGCATTCACAGCTCCCCATGGAAAGGTCTGTGTGGGTGGAAGATGATGGAGTGATCGGGAGAGGAAGGGGCCCAGCCCTTGCCCAAAGGTGGCAAACCGAGTGACCAGAACCTGGGTTGGTCACTGCATTGCTGGACCACTTTGATTGCTCAGTGCCCAATGGCTGCCCTAACTCTGAGACATCTGTTCTGTGA
>NW_006964874.1:0-392 GCF_000164805.1 Carlito syrichta
TGCACATGTGTGTCATCCGAGGCCGAGACCTCATGTGCAAGTGTTGGCAGAGGTCTAGGATGAGTGAATGAGTGTTGGGGGAGGCCAAGGCCACATATGTGGGTGGCATTCGAGGCTGAGGGTGCAAAGTGCTAATGTTGGCTGAGGCCAAGGGTGCATGTACGAGTGTCGTCCAAGGCTGAGGGTATGTGCACAAAAGTCAACAGAAGCCAAGGGCACATGCATGGAGGTCTTCCAAAGCCGAGGCCACAAGCGTGAGTGTCGGCTTAGGCCAAGGGCATGCAGAAGGGTGTCATCCAAGGCCAAAGGCACACACATGAATGTCTGCAGATGCCAAGGGCACACGTGCCTATGATGTCCAATGCCGAGGGATTACCTGTGAGTGTTAGCAA
>NW_006964875.1:0-3182 GCF_000164805.1 Carlito syrichta
ATGACTACTCAACAGTGTACATCACCTGTTGCCTAAAGCAGAACTTTCAGGATTTGTACATGTTATAGGTTTGCACAACTGCTTAGATTATATATCACCAGTTGCCTTACTTGGAATGTTCAGATTCTGTATAGGCTATTGATTTTATTTCTACTCAGAGAGTAAATCCCCTATTGCCTACTTAGAACTTTCTGTCTTTGTATAGGTTATCAGTTTGTACTCCTACTCAGAGTACAGATCACCTGTTGCTGATTTGGAAATTTCAGAATTTACAAAAGTTATTGATTTGGACTGCTAGACAGAGTATATATCATGTGTTGCTTTACTTGGAACGTATAGAAATTGTATAGGTTATTGGTTTGCAGTGCTACTCAGGGTGTAGGTTACCTGTTGCTTTACTTTGAAGCTTCAAAATTAGTATAGGTTATTGGCTTGCACTCCTACTCAGCATGTAAATCACCTGTTGGTTGAGCTGGAACTTTCAGAATTTGTAAAGATTATTGGTTTGTACTCCTACTGAGCTCCCCTAAAGGAATTTTCAGAATCTGTATAAGATATTAGTTTGCACTCCTATTTATGTAGATCCCCTGTGGCCTGATTTGGTACTTTCAGAATATGTATAAGTTATCAGTTTGTCCTCATATTCAGAGTGTAGATCAGCTGTTGCCTGACTTGGAACATTAAGAATTTGCATAAAGTTTTGCATGATTACTCAGAGTGTACATCACCTGTTGCATGATGTGGAACTTTCAGGTATTGCACAGGTTATAGATTTGCCCAGCACTCATATTGTATGTCACCTGTTGCTTTACTTGATAGTTCCCAAATCTATGTAAGTATTGGTTTGTATTCCTACTCAGAGTGTAGAGCACCTACTACCTAACTTGAAACTTCAGAATTTGTATAGGTTATTGGTTTGCACTCCTACTCAGAGTATAGTTCACCTGTTGCCTGATTTGGAACTTTCAGAATTTGTAAAATGTATTGGTCTGCACTCCTATTCAGAGTCTAGATCACTTGTTTTCTTATTTGGAATTTACAGAATTTGTAATGTTATTGGTTTGCATTCCTACTCAGAGTGTAGATTGCCTATTGCCTTACTTGGAAGTTTAAGAATTTGTACATATTATTCAGAATATAGATCACCTGTTGCTAGACTTGAAACTTTCAAACTCTGTATAGGCTTTTGATTTGTACTCCTATTCAGAGTGTAGGGTACCTGTTGCCTGACTTGGTACTTTTAGTATCTATAGGTGATTGGTCTGCACTCCTCTCAAAGTATGGATCACTTCTTTCCTAACTTGTGTCTTTCAGAATCTAAATTGATTATTGATTTTTTACTCTTACTCAGAGGATTAATTTCCTGTTGCCTTACTTGGATATATCACAATTTGTTTAGTTTGTTGGTTTTTACTACTACCCATCTTATAGACCACCTGTTGCCTTACTTGGAAGTAAAATCACTTGTACGGTTATTGGTTTGTACTTCCACTCAGAGTGTAGATCATCTCTTGACAGACTTGTAACATTCAGAATTTGTATGGGGTTTTGGTTTGCATTCCTACTCAGAGTTTTGATCACCTCTTTTCTGAATGGAACTTTCAAAATCGGTATGAGATGTTGGTTATGATTTCTACTCAGAGTGTAGATCAGCTGTTGCCTGACTTGGAACATTCAGAATCTGAATAGATTGTTGACTTGTATGCCTACCCAGAGTGTAGATCACCTGTTGCCTGATATGGAACTTTTAAGATTTGTACAGGTTATGGATTTACACAGAAATTCAGATTGTATATCATCTGCTAACTTACTTGAAAGTTTCCAAATCTGTATAGGTTATTGGTTTGTACTCCTACTCAGAGTGTAGATAACCTGTTGTCTTACATAGAAATTTCATAATCTGTATGGGTTATTAATTTGAACTCTTACTTATAGTGTAGATCACCTGTTACCTACTTATAATGTTCATTATTTGTAGAGGTTATTGGTTTTTATGCCTGCTCAGAGTATATAACACCTCTTGCCTAATATAGAGCTTTCAGAATTTGTACAGGTTATAGGTTTGCACAGCTACTCAATTGTGTATCACCTGCTGCCTTATTTGGAAGTTTCCAAATCTATATAGGTTATCTGTCTGTACTCCTACTCAGAGTGTAGATCAACTGTTGCCTTACTCGGAAGTTTCAGAATCTGTGTAAGCTATTAATTTGTACTACTCCTACTCAGAGTGTATACCACCTGTTGCTGATTTGGTATTTTTTAGAATTTGTATAGGTCATTGGCTTGTACTTTTACTCAGAGTGTAGATCAGTGTTGCCTTACATGGATCGTTCAGAATGTGTTTAAGTTATTGGTTTGTACTCCTATTTATAGTGTAGGTCTTTTTTTTGCCTGATTTTGCCTGATTTGTATAAATTATTGGTTTGCCCTTCTACTCAGTGTAGATCACCAGTTGCTTACTTAGAACTTTCAATAATTTTATAGGTTATTGGATTGTACTTTTCTTCTGAGTGTAGATCACCTGTTGTTTGAGTTGGAACGTTAAGAATTTGTATAGGTTATTGGTCTGCACTCCGACTCAGAGTGTAGAGCTCCTGTTCCCTTACTTAGAGCATTCAAAATTTGTATAGGTTATTGGCTTGTACTCCTAATCCAAGTATAGATCACCTGTTGTCTTACTTAGAACATTCAGAATTTGTATAGGTTATTCATTTGTACTCCTACTCAGAATGTACATCTTTTGCTGCCAGTCTTGTAACCTTCAGAGTTGTAAAGGTTATTGGTTTGCACTCCTACTCAGAGTGTAAAACACCTGTTGCCTGACTTGGAACTTTCATAATTTATAAAGGCTATTGGTTGGCACTCTTAGTCAGAGTGTAAATCACTTGCTCTCTTACTTGGAACTTACATAATTTGAAGGTTATTGGTTTGCAGTACTACTCAGAGTATAGATTAACTATTGCCTTACTTTGAAGTTTCAAAATTTGTTAGGTTATTGGTTTGTACTCCTACTAAGCATGTAGATCATCTGCTTCCTGACTTGGAACTTCCAGAATTTGTGTTGGTTATTGGTTTGTACTCCTACTCGAGATTATATCACATCTTTCCTGAATGGAGCTTTCAAAATCTGTAGAAGATATTGATTTGCACTCCTACTCAGAGTGTAGCTCACCCTGGCCTGA
>NW_006964876.1:0-475 GCF_000164805.1 Carlito syrichta
GATGCCAAATCCATACAAAAATGGATGCTCTTCTTTTTTTCCTCTTTTCCTTTTTTTTGAGTTGGAGTCTCACTCCATTGCCCATGCTGGAGGGTGGTGGCTTGCACCCGGCTACCACAGCATCGGCCCCTCCAGGCTCCAGAGAGCTTTTCCTCAGCCTTCCGAGGAGCTGGAAAGACAGGCATGCGCCACCACACCTGGCTCATTTTGGACGGAGAGTAGAGACAAGGTCTTGCCGCGTTGTTTGGGTGGGTCTCGGCTCATGTGCTGGGGCCTCCCACTGGCCTCTGCCTCCCAAAGGGCTAGAAATATGAGGCTAAGCTCCCAAAACAGCTTTGATTTTTCGTCAAAAACAAACCAGAAGGCTTGGCGTGGTGGCCTAGGCCTGGAATCCTAGTGCTCTGGGAGCCTGAGGCAGGAGGATGGCTGGAGCCTAGGAGCACACGGTCAGACTGAGCCAAGCAGGGATACCCCA
>NW_006964877.1:0-317 GCF_000164805.1 Carlito syrichta
TGCTGGGCTCTGGTGATCCTTCCGCCTCAGCCTTCCAAGTAGCCGGAATTACAGGTGCACACTACCACGCCCAGCTGATTTTTTGATTTAACGTAGAGATGAGATCTCTCTGCTCAGGTGGGTCTCGAACCCACGGGCTCAGGCAATCCACTCACCTCAGCCTCCCAAAGGCATGGGATTACAGACTGAGCCACCGAGGCCGGTTTAAAAATTTTTTTAAAAAAAATTTTAATTTAAAAACGTGGAGTACAATTCAAGGTTAGATACATGTGTGGGCATCATGTGGTCAAGTGTGGGTACTCTTATTGATGTTATGA
>NW_006964878.1:0-677 GCF_000164805.1 Carlito syrichta
GAAGAAATTTGGAAAAAAAAAATGGAAGGAAGAAAGAAGATAAGCAAAAAAGAGTATGACAAACAAGAAAACCTTCACCTTTTGATGATTACCAACTTTTGAGGTAACTTCATTTCCTGATTGCTAATGGGGGTATACATCCCACAGTACTGTGCGTTTACCATATGTTGTTTTGAATCTCAATCTTTCTCTCCCATCATATATTTCAACATTATATTTTTAGATTGTCCTTGGTAAAGCATATATATTATAAGTGTGAATTAGCTCTGATATCATATTTCAAGCTTTTCACCAAATATACTATTTTTTGTGTGGTACTGTTTGTTTTAATATGAGTATTTAGTAATCATATTGGTTAATTATATGTACTCGTCCCTGACAATTATTTTGTTTTCTGTTTGTCCTGTTTTTTGTTTTTCTTGTTGTTTGTTTTCCTTTGCTATAGTTTTGTGGAGGGATTGATTGAATTTGTTATTTTGTTTCTTCCTTCATACATTTTTTCTCCTCTAATAATGGTTATTCTTACATCTTAAAACATACTTTTACATTTATGCTTTTCTAGTAAAGTCTAAATAGAACAAATATGTAATGTTTTCCCCAAAGACAGAAACCTCATGTAGTTCCATTTCTCTCCTTTTCACTTCCCCAACTCCTTCATAGATGATCTCTTAATAAGA
>NW_006964879.1:0-336 GCF_000164805.1 Carlito syrichta
ATGGAGGAGGAAAAAGAAGAAGGAGGGACGGTGGGGAAGAAGCCCGAGGAGGAAGGAAGCCTGAAATGAAGGAAGGACTAGTAAGGAGGGAGGGCAGAAAGCCGAGAAGGAAGGACAGAGAGTGGCTGAAGAGAAGCTCGAAGGAAGGAAGAAAAACTGAAAACAAGTGGGAAAAGGGAGGAAAGAGGGAAGAATAGAAAGTAAAAAGAAAGGGAGAAGGTAGAAGAGAAAGGAACGAAAAGGAAAGACAGAAGAAGAAAGGAGAGAACGAAAGAGGGAGAAAAGAAACCAGGACAGAAAGATGGAAGAATGGACAGAATGAAGGAGGGAAAGAAG
>NW_006964880.1:0-721 GCF_000164805.1 Carlito syrichta
GAGTGGATTGCCTGAGCCTGTGGGTTCGAGACCCACCTGGGCAACTTGACGAGACCTCATCTCTACAATAAATCAGAAAACTAGCTGGGCGTGGTAGTGCACACCTGTATTTCTGACTACTTGGAAGGCTGAGGCAGAAGGATCGCCGGAGCCCATCAGGTCAAGGCTGTGGCCACTGCACTCCAGTCTGGGTGACAGAGTGAGACTCCAACTAAAAAAAAGACAAAAAAAATCCAAAACTGCTGAACACAGCGCGGTGTGCGCAGGTGCGCTTGTCCATCACCCATCGTGAAATGGGCAAATGCATTGAAAGAATCTCCTCAAAAAAAGTCACTGAAGTGAAACGTAGCCTCTCCCAACAATGCTAGTTGGTCCACTGATGCCAATGAGTTCCCAGAACACTCACTTAGAGGGGGAAACCTGGACTATAAGGGGCCCACCCCTCCCCTGCATTCACAGTCTGGGGGCCAGAGCTCACCAGGTAGACCCAGGCACACTGCTGGCTGTGAGGGTGATCTGACTGTGACATCTGCCACCCCATTGATCACCAGGGTTGATTTGGACGATCTTACTGGTTAGGCAAGTGTCCCCTTCCTCCCTCACCCCTCCATGCGTGTCCCTCCTGAAACTGAGTGCTCAATTGAAGAGGACACCCTATCTCCCGCTAGAGAAGAATCATTCGCTTCCCCCTACCAGAATCTCCAGAAACAGCTCGAGGTTC
>NW_006964881.1:0-759 GCF_000164805.1 Carlito syrichta
TGCCTGGAATACCTTCAGTAGGATTGGTATCAGCTCCTCCTTAAATGTCTTGTAGAATTCAGCTGGAAAGTCATCTGGTCCAGGGCTTTTTTTTTTGTAGGAAGTTTTCTTATTACTTAGTTGTTTTACTTGATTGTTATTGGTTTATTTAGGGCCTCAATTTCTTCTTGTTCCAACTTAGGTAGGTTGTGTGATGTCAGAAAGCCCTCCATTTCCTTAAGGTTTTCAAGTTTGTTTCCATACAAGTGTACGTAGTAGTTTCTAATGATCTTTTGTATTTCTTCAGGGTCAGATGTGACTTCATCTTTTGTTTTTCTGACTGTGCTTATTTGGTTTTTTTCTCGTTTTTTCTTGGTCAGTATAGCTAGGGGACCATCGATCTTGTTTATTCTTTTGAAGAACCACCTTTTTGTTTCATTGATTTTTTCTATTATCTTTTTGTCTTCTGTGTCCTGGATTTGGGTTTTTATTTTGGTGATCTGGATTGTTCTGCTGAAATTAGGGTTTTTGTGGTCTTGCTTTTCCAGCTTCTTTAGGTGGCTTGTTAGGTTTTTAATTTCTCTTCCTTCCATTTTCCTCATGTGTGTTTGTAGGAATATAAATTCCCCTCTTATTACAGCTTTTAAGGCGTCCCAGAGATTTTGGTAAGATGTTTCTTCATTTTCATTTGTTTCCAGGTATCTTTTGATCTCTGTTTTGATTTCATCATTGACCCAGGAGTTGTTTAGCATCATGCTGTATAGTGTCCATGTCTTTGTG
>NW_006964881.1:1086-2415 GCF_000164805.1 Carlito syrichta
CTTTTTAATTTTTGATGGCTTAAATGGTATTTTGTCTGAAATTAGGATCACGACTCCTCCTCTCTTTTGTGTTCCATTTGTCTGAAAATTTGTTTCCCATCCTCTTACTTTGAGTCTGTGTATGTCCTTTCTAGTGAGATGGGTCTCTTGAAGGCAGTATATTGTTGCCTGGTGATATTTTATCCATTTTGTCATTCTATGTCTTTTCAGTGGTGCATTTAGTCCATTCACATTCAGACTAATTATTGAAATGTGAGAGTTTGTCCCTATCATGGAGTTCTTATTGAGTTGTTGTTCTTCCACTTGGTTTCTTTGTTCATTTTTCTTTTGTCTTTCTTTTGGTTTTGGGGTTGGTTCATGTATATTTTATTCTTTTCCCTTTACTCTTGTGAAGAACGTTGTTCTTTTTTCCTTTTCTTCTGTGTTTAGTACTTTCTTAAGTGTTTCATGTAGAGACAGTTTGGTGGCAGCATAAGTTCTTAGGGATTGGATATCTGGGAAAGATTTTAATTCTCCTTCATTGATGAAGCTTAGCTTGGCCAGGTAGGTTATTCTTGCTTAAAATTGTTTATCTTTTAGGACTTTGAAGATAGGGCTCCAAGGTCTCCTAGCCTGCAGGATTTCTGTAGATAAATCTGCTGCTATTCTGATTGGTCTTCCATGGTAGGTATGTGGCCTTTTTCTCTTCCTGCCTTTAGGATTTTTTTCTTTTGTGCTACTTTATTTAGGCAAATTATTATGTGTGTAGGAGTTGGTCTTCTCATTTTTTGTCTTGCAGGAGTTCTCTGAATCTCTTGTGTTTGAATTTTTGCATCACTGATTAGATAAGGGAAGTTTTCTTGAATGATCTCATGGATAGTTTGTTCCAATGTGGTCTCTGTTTCTCTTTCTGCCTCAGGGAGTCCGATTATTCTTAAGTTAGGCCTCTTGCGGTAGTCACTCATCTCTTGAAGGTTTTGTTCTGTCTTTTTGAGCTTATTTTCTGTGTTTTTAAGAGTTTGGGTTATTTCTATATTTTGGTCCTCAAGCTCTGAGATTCTTTCTTCTGTTTGGGTAATTCTTCTTTTCATGCTTATCAATTTGTTATTTATTTCATTCATAGTATTCTTTATCACTGTTATCTCAGATATCATCTCCTTCCTAGTTTCTTCTTGTGTCTCCTCAATTCTTTTTAATTTCTCCATTATTGTTTTGATGCCTACATTTGCAGTTTTGAGACAATTCATTTCTGGGGGCTTTACATTGTTTGCATTTCAAAGTCAATTTTTCTCAGTGTCTGCTCTCCCAGGCGTCTGAGAGAGACCCATACTCTTTCTTTTGGTTTTTTCT
>NW_006964881.1:3269-8438 GCF_000164805.1 Carlito syrichta
CCAACAGTTTCAATGATAAAATCATAAGTCAAAATAAGCAATCAAACTAGAGTCACTTCTGTGATCTATGATTCTGGCCTCTCCCTTTTGTTTTTCATTGCAGCGTAGCGGTGGGGCTTTGTCTCCCTGTTTCACGCTGTTGCCTTAGGAACTGAGGTAAAGTTTGTTGATAGGTGGGCGGGGCAATGGAAGTCTCTGCCTGGAGAATAGCAAGGTAGTTTACCCAGATCTGTTTTTCTCCACTTGTATGGGTCCCCCGACTTGGGGTCTCGCACTGAGTACCTCAGCCAGGGTGGGCCCGGAGTTCCAGAGCTCCAAAGCTCCAAAGGGCAGGCAGTGGGTGGTGAGAGTGGCTCTGAGCCCCCCACAGGGTACTTCAGCCAGGAATGGGAGCACTGTCTCTGAGGGGCGGGCGCCCAGATCCTCCCTGTGTGACCGGTGGTGCTGGGTGCTGGGCTGGAGACAGTGCAGCCGGGGAGAGAACCGGAGGGGGCAGGGACCCAAAACTCCCACACATGCAGTGGAATAGCAGCGGCAGGAGGCTGCAATATCTGGCCTTAGGAAATGAGGTAAAGTTTGTTGATAGGTGGGTGGGGCAATGGAAGTCTCTGCCTGGAGAATGGCGCGGCAGTTTAAGCAGATCTGTTTTTCTCTGCTTGTCTGTGTCCTCCGTCTTGGTGTCTCATGCTGAGTGACTCAGTCAAGATGGACCCAGAGTTCCAGAGCTCCAAAGTTCCAAAGGGCAGGCAGTGAGCGGCAAGAGTGGCGCTGGACCCCCTACAGAGTACTTCAGCCAGGAATGGGACTGGTGTCTCTGAGGGGCGGGCACCCAGAGTCTCCTTGTGTGACCGGTGGCTTTGTAGCGGGTGCCCGGGCTGGAGACAATGCAACCGGGGAGGGATCTGGAGAGGGCTGGGACCGGAGACTTCCACACATGCAGTAGAACAGCAACAGTGGGGTGGGGGCACAACATCTGGCCCTGTGTGGGTCCGAAGTTCCTGGGCCTGGCACCAGCATGGTTGGTGGTAGGCTGGGGGATGGGGGAAGAGAAGTAATAGCCTTTTTGGGAACTCACGTTCAGAGAATCTCACCAGTTCACCTATGCTGTCGCCATCTTGCTTCCAACCGCAACTACTTTAAAAGGGTGTTTCTCCTAAGTCAATAAACCAGTCAATTACCTTAAAATATAGGATAAAACACAAGATAATGCACATTTTTAGTAAAATATGGAAATATATTTTTTGTCACACCTACTGAATCAAGGAGAGGACTATGATGTTTGCTCTTAATTAAAATAAGAAAAGCAGCACACATTTATTGCAAATGAAAAAAATCCAAGGTATTTTAGAGCAATCATTTAATATTCTTTGAGCAAAGGTCAATTTTCAAGGCTTGACTTAAGATGGTACTTTCAAATGGATGGAAGATAAAATGTAATAGGCATCATATTTAAATTGACTAGAATACTTTGGAAGAATTTATATAGTTCAGTCCTAGTTTATAAATTTTGATGTAGTTTAAAAGTTACTTATAGATTTTAAAACACACTTCAAGTTTTAAAATTCTTAGTACTTATGTAAAAAATACATTTTGTTTCAACGTTCTTGAAATATTAGCAACATGGTAGGTGATTATAGCAATTAATATGAGCAAATACATGTGAGTAGCAAATTAAGCCCACATTTGGAGCTGGCAATTAAGGCCTGTCTGCCAAACAAGGCACTTAGCTGTATTTCAAAAGCACATGGATTCTCAATTGCCTTGTTCTGCAGAGTCTGCATAATGCCCACCATCAGATCTGAGTTAGCAGCTCTGAAAAGTGGGTGTGGCCATCACCTACACTCCAAGTGACTCACATTCATGACAGACAATGGCACTGAGCTTCTGGAGGTTACCAAGAACTCTAAATTAACCTACTGTGGCCTGTCTCATTTTTTTTAATTGAACAATAGCAATAACCACAAATGAAAATCTAGTGAAACCCAAATTTTAAATACTCTAATAAATATGTGTGAGAACGCTTTTTTCCTAAAGAAAACACTAGGAATTTTATAATTTTAAACTGATCAACAGAGACCTTTTTATCAGATAACATGATTTCCTGATTGTAAGGCAGTGAGAGTCTAAGAAAATGCTTGCACTTATGGAATTAGATAAAGTCAAATCAACTTGAATTTGGACTTATTTAAAAACATTTAAACATTTTTATTGACTCCTTTATTAGCCTTTAATACTCAGTTTTCTACCTCTTAAGGATATATTATTACCAGAGGTCCTAGTCCAGATGACAGCAAAATCTAATTAGAATGTATCACATTTGATTGTCAATTTTTCTACCTGAAACTCATCATGCCTCCATGAGCAGACACAGCTTCACCCTGAGGACAGTTTGAGAATTCATCACAGGCAAGTCACAGAGATGTGACCAAGTTTAGAATGAAAAAATAATTATCAGATATGACATTCTCCAATTCCTTGGCTTTAGAAATAACAAAATCTTGTTTAGCCAGAAAGCCTGGGGAATAGAATTTTTTGATTAAATTGACTTTTTTGCCTAAAATAATGGTAAAACTTCATAAACTTTTTCAATTTAGTATTAAAAAAAGAAAAGTAATTGGACTTTATAAATAAGGAATCATAGTTAGTTCTTAATGGAAAAAAGTAAAAATATTCATGATTCTGGACCTTTTGGATTCATGATGGAAATAGTGTGTGTGTGTGAGTATGTTTGTGTATGGGGTATGTATATGTTACATTGTTACATCTATATAGATATGAACATAGAGTCAGAGAATATATAAAAAATTAGATATAAATACATTGTTTTAAAACAACATATCAGTGTTTTCTAAATATGACAAGCAGCACATACTCAAGTAACAAGAAGCTGGCCATCAGAGGACATTCTAGATGTATTCCAGCACATGTTAGACACTCTCTAAATGTAGTTGGAGTTACTTCTGGATTAGATGGAGCCTATATCAAATAAAACTGTTTTTGTTGTTGTTGTTTTTTGAGTTGGAGTCTCACTCTGTCACCCAGACTGGAGTGCAGTGGTCGCTCCTGGCCACCACAGCCTCGACCTTCTGGGCTCTGGTGATCCTTCTGCCTCTGCCTTCCAAGTAGCTGGAACTACAGGCACGTGCTACCATGCCTGGCTAATTTTTTATTTATTGTAGAGATGAAGTCTCGCCAAGTTACCTGGGCAGGTCTCGAACCCACGGGCTCTGGCAATCCACTCACGTCAGCCTCCCAAAGGCACGGGATTACAGGCTGAGCCATTGAACCTGGCATAAAACTGTTTTATTGGTGACTGAGGACCCTTTTCGTAAAGCATTCTGAACTGTGTTATAGATGTCAATCCTCACTGAAAAAGTTATAACTTGACAAAGAAAACCTGCCTCTCAAAAAACAAGAGAAATTTCTATTTTCTTAAGTATTTAAAGCATATCCTAAAGATTAGAATACATTTGTTCTCTCCTTGCCTCTCCCTCCATATCAAGTTTTAGCATGGGCTGTATTTCAGGTTTATAGTTCACAAACATCTCCAATTTCATCAATAATGAGTTAAATACCAGCTATTTAAAAAATAATTTTAGTAACTGATGATATGGAATGTTTTAAGCCTTCCTTGTCATGACACTTCCAGTTAGCTTTCTGACTTAAAAAAAATCTCATCATTGAAGGAAAACTACAGTATAGTGGCTGCCTTGATTCTTGACCTTTTGGATTCATGGTATGTCTTTGTTACGTGTGTAAGGATGTCATTGTTACGTGTGTAAGGATGTCATTCAAGGTATGTCATTGTTACGTGTGTAAGGATGAAAAGCACCACCAAAGATAAAGCAATATTAATTGACCTTGTGTAAGATTTATGAGTAAATAACATAGCTCTGAGAAGTGGGTCATGTGTTTCTTTAGAAAGGGAGCCAGATGCCTGCTGGAGGTACAGATCAATAAGGCACCATCCTTGTTTCTAACCTTTTAAAATCTTATAAATTATGAAGCTTCGAGGTCATTAGTACAGCGATTGCACTCATAAAATACCACGGAGTACCCTGTGACACTGGATTACAAACTCAACTTGGCAATATGCTTCAGTGGTATATGCTAAAGTTGTACTAACAGTCATAAATCAGTATTTTTTTAAAGACCATTCACTACTGTATTGTTCTTTGTGCTCTTCAGACATGTCCTTCATTTTTGCCATGGTAATTCCACACTTGGCTTTACCATAAAAATCTGCAAAAGATGTATAGGTTTATGTTTGGTTCAATCTGACTAAATTATGAATTTAAGTAAGCTACCAATGCTTATAGTCTATATGAGTGATAACCTCAGGTCAAAGCAACAGAGAAGCTGAGAGTCTTTGAAATGAAATCTATAAGAATAGTTCTTGTACACTCCTCAGCGATAATAAAATATGCTTATCTTCATTAAAAAAATAAATAGTAAATTTTTTGAAGAGGACTTGATCTTAAATACATTAAGAAATAAGATAGACAAGAAGGACCTCATCAAACTAATGAGTTCTGCAAAGCAAAAGAAACCATCAAGAGAGCAGGCAGATGCCCACAGAATGGGAAAAAATATTTCCCAACTGTATATCTGACAAAGGCCTAACATCTAGGATCTACAGGGAACTCAAACTCACCGAAAGAAAAAAACAAACATCCCTATTAAAAAGTAGGCGAAAGACATAAATAGACACTTCTCAAAAGAAGATATACAGGCAGCCAACAGAAACATGAAAAAGTGCTCATCCTCACTCATCGTCAGATAAATACAAATTGAAACCACATTGAGATACTACCTAACCCCAGTAAGAATGGCCATTAATAAAACAAACAGATGCTGGCAAGGATGCGGAGAAAAAGGAACACTTCTATACTGCTGATGGGAATGCAAACTAATGCAAACTCTTTGTATGACAATGTGGCAATTTCTGAAAGAACTAGAAATTGACCTTCCCATATGACCCAGCAATTTCCCTGTTGGGAATATACATGGAGGAACACAAATCATTCTACAAAAAAGATACCTGCACACGTATGTTTGTTGCAGCTCTAGTCACAATAGCAAGAACTTTGCTGGACTAGATTTTTTTTAAAATGTGGTACATATATACAATGGAATATTATTCAGCCATAAAGAAAGACAAATATATGG
>NW_006964882.1:0-814 GCF_000164805.1 Carlito syrichta
CTGGTAAGCTGACTTAACTAGCTAGCTACTTACCTAACCAGTTGTCTAGACAGTTGATTAAACTAGCTGACTTAATGAGCTACCCAGTTGGTTAGCCAGTTGACTTAACTCACTGACATCACTAGCTAGCCAGGTAGCTATCTAGCTGACTTAACTAGCTAGCTAGCTATGTTGCCAGTTGGCTTACCAGCTCTCTTAACTAGGTGAATTAACCAGCTAGCAAGCTGGCTAGCCAACTGACTTAACTGGCTCACTACCTAGCTGGCCAGCTGGTTAGCCAACTGACTTAACTAGTTGACTTAACTAGCAAATTACCTAGCTAGCCAGCTGACGTTAATAGTTAGCAAACTAGCTAGCAACCTAGCTATCCAGCTGACTTAAGTAGTTAGCTAACTACCTAGCTACATAACTAACAAGCTGAGTTAAATAGTTAGCTGCCTAGTTAGTTAGCTTACTTAACCAGATAGCTATTTGTTAGCATACTCATCTAACATGCTAGCTAGCTGACTTAGTCATCTGATTTAACTCATTAGCTAATGAGCTAGCTAGCTGACTCAATCAGATGACATAACTCATTAGCTAACATGCTATCTAGCTGATTAATCCAGATGACTTAATTCGTTAGCTAACTAGCACACTCAAACAGCTGACAACCCGTTTGCTAACTAACTAGCCTGCTGACTCAACCAGCTGACTTAACACGTTAGTTAACTACCTAACTACCTGATTCAACCTGATGACTTAACCCGTTAGCAAATTACCTAGCTAGCTGTCTTAACCAGCTAACTAAATAACAAAGCTGACTTAACTAGCT
>NW_006964883.1:0-967 GCF_000164805.1 Carlito syrichta
TTCAAAGGTGACCACCGGGTACGATCATCCCGCACCTTTGTCCATGCAACCCATAAGGCACCCTCCACCAATATGCCCCATGACATAGACACTTGTGAGCTCATGGAACAGGCAGCCCCGATTTAGGGCGACTGTTGGGCACAGAGCAATCAAAGCGGCCAACTCAGGTTCCAGTCACCTGGTCTGCCACCTTTGAATGAGGGGAGGGCTGCTTCCTCTCCCAATCACTTCATCATCCCCTGACCACGCGGACCTATGGCTTGGGGAACCGTAGACACCCATTGTGATGCATGTGGGAGGTGTATCTTTTGACGCTGAGCTCTCCATCAGCCTGGCTGGGGTGCGACGGCATGATCATGGATCCTGGGGCCTATATAGGCGGGGCTCAGGCAGTCTTCCTGCTGTGGCCACTGAGCAGCTAGGATTCTGGAGGCCACAATGCCTGACTCGATTTTGGGAAACTTTCACAGAGACAAGGTCTATAGACCTCTCCCAGGATGCTCTCCCACCCCTTGTCCATGGCAACCCCCACCTCGGGCTCCCAGGGCATGGAGCTGACAGCTGTGAGCCAGGGTGCCCAGCCTGGACTCGCAAGTTCTGTCATTGGAGGTGATGCAGATAACGACCCAGGATGAAGGCCGCTGTATCCCATGTAGCCAGGACCATGGATGTCACCAGGCAATACTCCAGTGTTTGTGTTCTGGGGAGCAATGAGGTCTCACTTCGTGACCCAGGCTGGTGTTGAACTCCCAAGCTCCAGTAATCCCTCACCTTGGCCTCCCAAAGCCACAGCCCCATTGTCAGCCAATCCACCAACTTTCGGGATCTCTAGACCGAAGGCTGGTACTTCCTTCCCAAAAGATCTCTGTCTGTTCCCAATAATCCCAACTCTATACACAAATAGATGCTCTTCTTTTTTTTTCCTTTTTTCATTTTTTTCTTTGTGTGGAGTCTCAGCCATCATGGA
>NW_006964884.1:0-919 GCF_000164805.1 Carlito syrichta
GGGCCCCTTCATCTTCCATTCCCTCCAACATCCTCCGCCCATGCAGACCTTTATCTGGGACCCGTGGAAGCTCGTCATGACGCACGTGGGAGGTGTATTTTTTGTGACCAGATTCTCCATCACCCGGATGGGAATGGCGGGTGATCATGGCCCCCACGGCCTCCATCTGAGGGGCTCAGGTGTTCCTCCCAAGACCTGGTTGCTAATTTAGGGTCAGAGTCCCCAAGCATCAATAATTTAAGAAACCTATTATCTCAGTCATTTGTGTTCTGGGAAGATAAGAGGGCTTTCAGTTACCATAGCTTTTAAACAATCTGAAATATCAAGGAACCATTCGATTTTTTAGGTAACCTAAATCATATTGGAGGAGAAGTCGAACAACCTTAAAAAGAAAGATTATCATTAATAACAATTTTGACCTATGATGAAAAAAGTGTGGGACCTCCAAAGAAAGAGGAATGATTAGTAAAAACAGTAATAATCTTAGCATCCCATGTAACAGGCTGGAACACTGGAGGGTTTGGAATATAAGCCCAATAAGACTTTTCTGAATAAATACAACCCACCTGGCATGCTATAATTGGCAGGATAGCAACCAAAACAGTAGGAGGAGTGAGTGAAGTGTTTTTGAGAGTGAACCAGATGTTGACCTCGTGGTTGAGCACCTTGATTTGCCCCCATGTGGGCGGTCTTCACTGTCCTGTCAAAAAAGCTCAACTGTAATGTCTGGGATGAGGAGTGGGAGACGACAAATGAAGAGATGTCTTCAGTCAAGTTGGTGAAAGTGGAAGTGGTTGTTGAATGGTGAGACATTTCAACTTTGGCACCAACACCTTCTCTTCATCATCTACATTCTACTCAGACTGAAGGTGTGATTTATGTCTCATCTGGCTGTAACTCGATGGGGGTGGGGGGTCGG
>NW_006964885.1:0-5350 GCF_000164805.1 Carlito syrichta
ACAAGATAAAAATGGGCTTGGCCTGCCATAAGAGGCACTGTGTACACTCGAGGACCCGAGGAAGTGAAGAACTGCTAGGCTGAATGTGGAGCAGAAAATTATTAATAGAAGAGCGATAATGAATTGGCCAGCTGGACCTTCGGGGGAAAAAGTCTTGTTACCACGGGAAACAAGGTAGTGGAAAGGAGTTTGCTAACTGTTGTCATCTTGTAGCGACCTGGCCTGGGGAAAGGGCAGGCTTTGCCATTCATTTCCTGGGTAATTGTGGAGGTGTGGACTGGCCTGGCAGTGGCGATTCCCCTACAGCTTTTCCATTTTCCTGTGGTATTTTTAATTGCTGCCCATTGAACGTCTAATGAAACTTATGAGGGAAGAACGCTTTTTGCACGTGGGAACAAGTGAGAGGCACCAAGAGGACCCTCGCATAGTCCCCACCCCTCATGAAACAATGGCAGCCGGGGGAGTTTATAGCCCTATTTTACCCGCGCTGAGAAGTGAGCTTCCTGGACTAGTCTCTGGTTCATTTTGAGGAAAAAAAAATTGGGGGCGAAGAATCCGGGTCTTCGCCCGAGGACGCTGGGGCAGAGTCTGATGGAGTTGGGGGGATCTGGTCAAGGAACGCCTTTGGAGAGAGTGAAGGGAGCCCTTTCTAGGATGGCAGGTCCCAGGGAAAGGCGAGGAAGAACATTCATGTGAAAGCACATAAGGCCAGTTCCGTGTGGTAGTGTGCTGAGTACTGACTGGACTTTGATAGCTACTTTGAACCTCAGCAGCCTTAAGTTTCTCTCCAAGACTCCCTCCAATCCCTTCCTCCTTCCCCCTTCCCTTCTCCCCCCTTCCCACCCTCCACATCTGTGGTTGTTGCTCTGGATAAACTGTTTAGAAGAAGGAATGGCCACTTTATTTCACTTTAAGGCAGCAAATTAGCTGCCAAATACTTTACATACATTTGAAAACTGCCACCACCTGGGGGGGATAAGTGATGCCTTTAACTTTTCTCTTGAAAACACTGCAATCTGCAATGTGATATTTTGAAACAACTTCTGCCTCTTCTTTGAGGACTGTCGTTCCTTGGAGTCCTTCTGTTGTTTTTTGAATGCCAACACAGGGTCCTGTTGGGTTGAGCTTGCCATTTCCAAGTTGCATTTGGAGAAGATTTTTTTTATGGAGGTCATGATTTGTGACAAGCTGACATGCCTCCTCTCTCCTTGTTTTGCAGAGAAGCAAATTCAAGCTCCTGCCTTATGGGGTGGAACAGGAAGACTCAACCAAGTTACTTGTGCTCACCATGGTCTCCATCGCCTGCATCCTGGGTGTCCTCCTGGCCTCTGACCTCATCTACTGCCTTCACCACAGCACTCACTACAAGCTGAAGGAGAAGCTGTTGGACTAGGACTAGGGGGTGACCCAGCTGCTTATGCCACCACTGCCTACCAGGTAAAAAGGGATATATTGAATTTAACTTCTCTGGCTCCTCCGCCACTCCTAGCAGTTGTTGGTGTATTCATCCTTAGGGTTCTTTTATGAAGACAGTTTGAAACTTATCATTAGAATTTATGTAAATACCTTGCAACCACAGTTTTATGGCTCTGTATTAATCTTATGCTGTTCTCAGATGGTCTCATGCTAGCTAGGAAAATGGGTTGCTAATTAGAAATGTGGAAAGAATACAATACATGGATTAAGTATTATCTGTTATCTTTCTTAGTTTGATCACTACTAATGAAAAAAATGCCAGAGTTGCAAGATAAATTGGTGTGGAGATGTTTGAGGATGTTTCTTAAACCATCCACTTCCTCAGGGTCTCATATGAAAAGATATAAGACCTGATCTGTTGCCACACTCTGCTATTATTCAGATAAAGAGAAATCTAGCTGGACGTGGTGACTCAGCCTGTAATTCCAGCACTTTGGGAGGCCAAGGCGAGTGGATTGCCTGAGCCCATAGGTTTGAGACCCGCCCGGGCAACTTGGTGAGACCTCATCTCTACAATAAATCAAAAATTAGCCTGGCATGATATCGCGTGCCTGTAGTTCCAGCTACTTGGAAGGCTGAGGTGGAAGGATCGCTGGAGCCCAGCAGGTCAAGGCTGTGGTGGCTGGTTGAGTGCCACCGCACTCCAGTCTGGGTGACAGAGTGAGACTCCAACTCAAAAAAAAAAAAAAAAAGAAATCTACTGCTGATAAATGGGAGGTAAACCAAGCATGTCTCCAGGAGGACAGGGGTGCAGCTGTGCACTGGCACTACAGAAATGCCCCAGGCGCTCCTGGAAGTACATTAAAAACCAGTGAAGATGTGAATACTCAGTGGTCTATCACAGCAACAAAGAACAAAGTACCATATGTTCTCACTCATAAGTGGACCTTGAACAATTGTAGTATTATAAGAAAGGGATTGGCAGTAGTGGAAAACTGTCAGGGGTGGAGGAGTGGGATAGGCAATTGAGGAAAACTGCTAGGGGAGGGAGGGGCATACCGCATCAACAAGGGTACCTGCATAATCAATGTTTGTATACCTAACCCTGAATTGTACCCCACATCTTTGTAATAAAAAATTAAGAAATAAAAATAGAAAAGTAAAAAATAGTAATTTGGAAGAAAAAGTTGATCAGGAACTACACCTAAGTTAATTAAATTTATAAAATTATCACATTAGAAAAAAAAGAAAATGCGTACTTAGGACTGAGTTTGTGGTAATTAACAGAAAAAAAGTCTTTCCAATGACAGCTCTAATTAATAGCATCTGTAATTAAAATTATGACATTCCAGCAGAAAAATTGTTTGCATTTCTTGGAGTGACCATTTTGCTGTTCCTCCTGAAGGCATGGTGGTTAAGTTCATACTGATTTTATAATGAGCTCTGGTTTGTTTCATAAGAATCTGTAATCCAGACAATAAATGAAATGTGTGCTTTTCTTCAATCCAGATTAATAAAAGGAAAAAATAAAACCTTTTTTCTTCAAAAATATGATTTAGTTAAATTTGAAAATGAACTGATTGTAAAGATTTTCTGTTGAACTTAGCTTTGAAGTCACTGCAAAACTTGATTTAAGGGAACAACAATGATTAAGTATTTGCCCTGTCACAGTGGATTGTTTACTGGTGAGAAAGTTCTAGTTGCTAAGATGTAGTGTTGTTTTCACTTGTGCTTTGGCAAAGCATGCATTTTAGCAAATAAGGATGGGTATGAATGGTTTTTAGCTTTTGATTTAGTTGAGTAATATACTAAGGGCTCAGAAAATTGTAGTTGCAGCAGAGAGTATTTAGAGGTAAATGAAGCCAGTATTAATTTATTTTTGTAACTATATTTTGTTTGGGTTTCCTACAGTTGTCTTGAGTTCCCTTCAAGTTTAAAAATATCTGTCTGAAAACTTTTAAAATGGCAAACAGAACAATAGATTTCAAGAAATGTGTCTTGTTGCACTAATGTATTTATTTTTCAATCATTGAATTTCTGTACTTTGCCAATTATATAATAAACTGGGGTTGTGGATCATAATTCTTATCACTATTTTACAACCAGTGATGGAACAAATTGATATTATGTTTATTTCACAGGATCATGATGGAAACACTCAATTTATTTTATTAAAGTTTCTGAAAAAGAAAAAGGTTATTTTGCAAGTTAAGTTCTAAGTAAGGAACCCAGAGTGATAGAATGGTAGATGACAATATAACAAGTTTTGTTAATATCAAAACTTAAAATTACCCTTCAAGCAAGAGAAATAAGTGTTCTTATCTAGGGAACGAAAGACTAGGAACAGAAGCATTCTCTTAGCGTGTAGTAGAGGATGCTCAGGATGGTATTCTGTGGTGGGAAAGATTGGTGACCTCAGATTGCGTGGTTCCTTCTTCCCTAGGAGTCCAAGAGGTGAATCCATGTGTCCCCAATTGCACAGCATAAAGTATACAGTATCCTTATAGGCTACTTCCAGCAGGAACTGGGAGGCCCTCTTGGTGCTGACCTTTGATAAGCATTTGTCTATATCAGCCCATATCATGCACATAGTGGGCCATCTGCACAGTGCCCATGTCACAGGATTACTAGTGTGGGTCACAGTGGGCCCATGGAGTGCCCCTGAACAGACAGTAGGCTTTTCTTAAAATGGTTTCAAAGCAGAGAACAGTTTGAATGATCAGATTCTCATACAAATATCTTTAAACATATTTACCTTTTCTTCTTCAAAATAGAACTATTTGACAGAGACAGGATTTTGGAGGTTTCTTTTTTGGTTTGTGTATGTGTGTAGATATGTTTGTTTGCCTTATCTATTGGAAAAGCAAAGATTTGACACCAAGATATTAATCCCATCAGATAATCCAGCAAAGGTTAACTTGTTCAAACTTGAAAAAATTGGGTATATTAACCTTCAGGATAATAAAAATACATTTTTAAAGGCCAATTGTTTAATAGAATACTGTCCTTCACACTTTTCCTCATAGTTTTGGTGACTGTTTTTTCTTCAAAATACACAAAACATATTTTTTTTAAGATTAAGTCTGTACTTCATTATTGAAAAGGCCAATTTTTAAAAAATTTTCTAATTGTCATGGCATTTCGTATGTATATATGTGTGTGTATGTGTACATATGTATACACACATGTACACATATACACTAAGGCTAATATGAAGGCACAAAAGGATGGTAGTATTTGGTACCAGTATACTTTATGTAATTTTTTTCATGTAGGAATCCTCTTTCTATGGATGGTGATTGGGTAAACACTGTGCAAAAATAAGTTGTTAGATGATTAGAAGTCATTCTCCTCCTTTTTTTCCCTGAGTCTCTTTGAATGTTGCATCCATTTCTTTGAGGTTTTGTTCATCTTTGAGCAACAAGTTTAGTATTCTGCCAGCCCACTCAGCCTTCCTTGACATGAAAATAAAAAATTAGCTGGGCATGGTAGCGCACCTGTAGTTCCAGCTACTGGGAAGGTTGAGGTGGAAGGATCACCAGAGCCCAGCAGGTTGGGGCTATGGTGGCCGGGAGCAGCCACCGCACTCCAGTCTGGGTGACAGAGTGAGACTCCAACTCAAAAAAAAAGAAAAGAAATTTTCAGCAAATTCTCTTTTGATGATTTATTTCACAATACCCAGCAGGTTTCTTTGTGTACGTGGAGGTTTTGGAACCAAATCTAGAGAAACACATGCATTCAGACCACAGGGACCTCCTGTAAACAGAGTTGCCAAGTGCACATCTCAGTTACTACTCCTCCCCTTAGCAAGTGGTTTTCAATGTCATGGTAGTATACACAGTGATGGTGGACCCAGGCAGGTGTCTTCTGAGTCCAAGTGCACCCTGACTTCTGGCCTCTGGTGTGGGAAGCTGAGTTTTTGAGGAGAGAGGAC
>NW_006964886.1:0-1072 GCF_000164805.1 Carlito syrichta
GACTTCACAGCAAATTGGATGGATTTAGAGTCCATCATACTCAGTGATCTATCACAGAAACAAAGAACAGAGTACCATATGTTCTCACTCATAAGCGGACTTTCAACAATTACCATAATACTATAAGAAGGGGATTGGCAGTAGTGCCACAGAAGGTGGTTGAGATTGACAGTTGAAGGAAACTGCTAGGGGAGGGAGGGGCACACCTCATTAACAAGGGTACCTGCATAATCAATGTTTGTATACCTAACCTTGAATTGTACTCCATACCATTAAAATAAAATTTAAAAAATAAAATGTGACTACTAAAACACTTACAATTATACACATGCTTCAGAAATCAAGACCATGATATTGGCAGAAGGCAGGCACACAGATCAAAGGAACAGAATACAGAACCCAGAAACAGACCTGTACAAATACCCCAACTGATTTTTGAGGAAGGTGTAAAAGCAATTCAATGGAGGAAGAACTTGTTTTTTTAACAAATTGTGTTGGAGCAATTGGACACCCATAAGTAAAAAGTGAACTCTGACCTAAGTGACACATCATACAAAATGAGCTCAAAATATTTTATGTGAAATGTAAGTATAAAACTGTTAGGGAAAAAAAGATCTTCAAGATCTATGGCTAAGCAAAATGTTCTTAGACTTGACATCAAAGACACAATCCATTAAAAATGATCAATTGAACATCAAAATTTTAAATTCATTTTGCAAAGGACCCTTTAAAAAATATGACAAGCTATAGGGCCAGGATTGGTGCCTCAGCCTGTAATTCCAGCGCTTTGGGAGACTGAGATGAGTGGATTGCCTGAACCCGCGGGTTCGAGACCTGTGTGGGCAACTTGGCGAGACCTCATCTCTACAATAAATCAAAAAAATTAGCCAGGTGTGGTAGCGTGCCTGTAGTTCTGGCTACTTAGAAGGTTGAGGTGGAAGGATTGCTGAAGCACAGCAGGTCAAGGATGTGGTGGCCAGGAACGTGCCACTGCACTCCAGTCTGGGCACTGAGAATCCAACTAAACAAATAAATAAAAATAAAAATATGACAAGCTACAGATCTGTAGAAA
>NW_006964887.1:0-10528 GCF_000164805.1 Carlito syrichta
CACTGCTCACAGGAGACACATGCATCACCCTCCTAACACTGACTTTCCCCACACCACTGTACCAACCAGGGAATTTGAATAGTGTCCCTAGGAAGGGGCTTTCCCTTGTGAGTCTGAGTTAAAAGCTCAGATCTGACCTTGGTTTGACTGATCAGGACTTCTCAATTTAATTCTCAGAATGAGGCTCCCTGCTTAACTCCTGGAGCTGCTGATGCTCTGGGTCCCTGATAAGGATGGAGGGGAGATGCAGAAAAATCCCTGGAAGGGTGACCTCTTTGGCCCCACTGCCTCCCATGTTTATTCCAAACATCTGTTAGAAGTCTATGTTCTATGATCCAGGCAAGAGAATTGATATTTTGCTCTTGATAGTTAGGAACCTCTAAAAGAAACAATGACCAGGGCCCTGATTAAGATATTGAAGAATATAAAGGTCTTTTGTGCATCATAAATATTTGGTTCATTTTAGAATGTTTATTATTGATTATATAAATCAAACATTTTAAAAATATAAACCATGAATTAATATCATAAGGAAAATGAAATTTGCTCATAATATTTATATATAACCTTGAACTTCTCTCTCATTATTTTAGGATCCAGTGGGGATATTGTATTGACCCAGACTCCACTCTCCTTGCCTGTCACCCTTGGAGAGCCAACCTCCATTTCCTGCAAGTCTAGTCAGACCCTTTTATACAGCGATGAAAATACCTGTTGATATTGGTATCTGCTGAAACCAGACCAGTCGCCACAGCTACTGATCTATTTGGTTTCCAGTTGGCCCTCTGGGGTCCCAGAGAGATTCAGTGGCAGTGGGTGAGGCACTGATTTCACACTGAAAATCAACAAGGTGGAGGCTGAGGAGGTTGGGGTTTATTATTGCATGCAAGATACACATGTTCCTCCCACAGTGATACAGCTTCAAACAGAAACCTCCTTGCTGGGTGGCCCAGCTGCCTACATGTGTTTCTTGTCTGGGGAGCAGCTCAGCAGGTCCTCTGAATCTGTGTAAGAGGAAGATGTTGGAGAACCAGGGAATAGTTTGTAGCTGAGGACTCTGAACTGTCAGTGCCTCGGCTATGCCTAAGGTACCATCAACGTATGTCCTTACCAGCTGCAACAGCCTTGATTGGCAGAAGCTGGCTGAAAACAAGTATCAAAAATCTTGGTAAATGAATGTAAAATGAGTTTTGAAAATTGGTAGCAGATATATAATCCTAATGCTAAAACTCTTTTGTTAGCCACAAATTCCTCTTGCTGATAGCAAAAACTTCTTAAAAATCCACAAGTTGATTTCAAAAATAGACTAAGAAGCATATGTTAGAAGATATAGAACATAGGGTTTTTTTTTTCTCATAGACTACTGGAAAAATATGGAGTGAAGTAAAATTTTATTTCTGAAAGTTAAGAATCTAAGGTAGTGCAGACTGTAGGAATGGGGGCATGACAGGAATATAACAGAGATCAATAATTGTTCAAATGCTCCTGGCTTTCGGTGAGTTGTGTTGTGGGTGTTAGGGGGGTAGAGGTTGATGACATGAACCTAGAAGAAGGCTAAATGTGCTTCTTGTGAGGAACCACAGAGTAGAAGGCACCACTGCTGTTTTTCTAAGTTAAACCTGTGCAACTGTCAAGAAAAACGTCCTTCCTCAAGAAGGTATTTAGGTGTGTAATCACCAAGTGTTTAGTGAAATTCCTGTGCAAGAAGTCACTCAGTACTAGTTAATGCAGCAAAGCTGAATAGATCTTCTGAAATTCATTCTGCTCCCAAAGGACATCTGGCCGAGACCACTGGTCAAGATGAGGTGATGTAACATGTAATAATATGCCAACCAGAAGGTCAGCAGTGCCTGCACCAGCAGGGGAATAGTGAGGATAGAGACTGATATCCATAATTCAGACATGTATGAAGAATAGTCTGTGAAGTCCTGAGAATTGAGGGCAGCACCTTGAGTCTAGGGATTTCTTTCCTAGCCCAGGATCCCTATCCTGCCTGCTGACTTCGACCCCAGCACATGTTGCATGGAGCACTCTGGCCATGTGCAACCATTGAGGCTTATCCAGCTTCTCTTTCCCATGTGTGTTGCTCTGCCTGGGCCAGGTCAGAACTTGTGTCCAAATGCAAATTTGGCAAATATGATAGGAAGACAAAAAATCAGGTGAACATCAGCTCAAAGAGTAATGATTCTTTTCACTCTGGAATTTTAGAGCATAGACTCCCCAGTTTTTCCTTTGTGTTCTGATGTCATTAATATGTAACTTTCACATTTTATTCTTTTAATTTTTGTACCTTTTACAGTGTTGTTTTGTCTGTTCTGTTCCTATAACACTGTCCCTACAAATAAAGCTTTCTTTCAGTTAACTCAAACAATGTTTTAGAGTGACTATGTTGGTACTATATTGTCATAAAAATAAAATGTTTTCAAAATCAGTGCATTAGTTTCACAATACATGGTTGGTACTCTAGTAGTATAGAATATAGAGAATTTCCATAGTGTCATTTAAAAATAGTTCTCTAAGAATATTTCTGAATTAATAATGAAAGTGTCAGATATGTGCCATGAAATGGTATGATGAAAGTAAAATAAAGCTTCAGTCCACAGGATAAGAGAATCCTGAGTTAATTTAAGAAAATAAGTAACAGTAGAGTGATTTGCTATTCAAAGATGATGGACTCCATAGTAAGTATGATTAAACTTGTATTTTTAGACAAACTAAATATAAAGTAATAAATAAATATACATACATACACACACAATAATGATTTGTAATATGCAAAGAATGACACGTTTTCAGAATCTATTTCTACATATATTCACAGGTGGGGACACATAGTCAACTAGAATATTATTAACTTTTAGTCTCACAGTCACTCATGCGGAGCCTGCTGATGTTACACAGCCTCTGTGAGTAGGGCTACCTGCGCCTGCAGCATGATGTCTCAAACCAAACTTCCCAGGAAGGTTCAGCCTTTCAGGGTCACAGGACTGCCTGTGGTGCCAGAGGAGGAGTCCATACCAGGCAGGCTAAAGTCAGCAGAACATCTAGGCCATGCATGAAGATTCAAGGCAACACAGTGGAATCCATGTTGAAAATTAAAAGTTGGGGGTTATTTTATACAAGCGAATTCTTGGTAATATTGATCAATTATAACTTTCCCACTTCCCTACCTTCCTATCTTCTGTACTCCTTACAGTAAATTGCCACTTCCTATGTCATGGACATAGCATTCTATAGTTTTCAGGGATAGTATGGCTAAGAATAATTGGTAAAAATGTTTGATTATACAATTAGATGTTGTAACCCATGGCAAATATAAGACCCTAAGGCAAAAAGACTTCAATTTGCCTCAATTACCTCTTGCCTAGTAAAAAGAAAGTTCTTTCACCTCCTACAGTGAGCTATCAAAATAAACAACAGAAACACAAAGATGTGGAACAAAAAGTTTATTTCATGTACCACAGAAAAAATGCAGAAATATTTGACATTCCTAAATTTCATTGATTTTAAAACTATTTAATCTACGCAAAATTTTGGAAGTGACATATTTGGTACTATTTTGTCATAAGAAAAGGTTTTGAAGAATTAGAACAAGCACTATTTTTACATGACACAGTTATTACCTGAAAATGAATCTAAATTATGTATTTTAGTTGTGAATGCATTGAAAATTTATGCTTTCAATAGACACCAATTGAAATAGCGCTCAACATTATATCACACCTAATAATGAGTCATGTCACTGTCATGTCACCACACAGTATGACAGACATAAAAGAATGTTTGAGGTAACAAAGCAACAAAATTCTGCTGCAGTCTAATGATGTAAAGTATATATGAGATGATTGTCTATTCCAAGGTAAGGGATTCTGTGGAAAATGCAATTAAAATTTCAAGGTGTCATTTCTTTTAGAATTAATAGTTATATGGCAAGATTAATAATGAAAGCAAGCAGACTGGAGACCTCAAATTAAGAAAACATAAGATAGTTTATTTATTATATAACTCACTAATAAATGAATCATTGAGTCTACAGGATGCAGTGAAAGAAAACAATGTGTAAGTAGCAATATGGGGAGTTAAATAATGACAAGGTCATATTTAGTCTTCATATGACTGAAACATCTGATGATCTTGAGAGTCGGAGTTGATATGGGACAGGAGATAAGGCCCAAACCCACACATGGTGCTTAAGTCCATTTAAAGACATTCAGCCGGCCTACCTGGTTCTGGTTTCCCAGCAGACTGTACTCATAAAAAGATGGTGAAAAAATATGATTTCAAAAACTAAGGGGAATCAGGGGACAATAAAATTGGATGCTACAAAGAAACCTGAACATATGGTTGGTTAAATATGATAATATTTCTCTGTATGTGACATAACAGCTCAGAGGCAGGCAAGTGGTTTTGGTGGTATGGGTAGCTCTGCTCTACTAGGTCACTCAGGTGAGCAGGAGGTACCTCCAACCCCAGCAGACAGCTTTCCTCCTTCTTCACAATCACTACTGTCATGTCCTTTCCTCAGACATTATGAAGTACAAAGGAAAAAGAGAAAACATTTTTTTTAAGTCTGAAAAAAACTTGAGCTTTCCATTTGTGAGAAATGTTACTTTGTCTCGAGCACAGTTTTGGGAAATTTTCCACACAGTGTTTCTGCTGATAAACCCATATTTTTGTATTTTATATGTTTTAATCTGAAACTATGTTGACACGACTCTTGAAAATAATTTTTTGAGTATAAAATTATATTTGTGGCAGCTTATTTGCAGCTGCCATTTACCATTTAATAATTATTGTTAAAAATAATAATTATTGTTAAAAAGTCAACTAAAAAATATTATGTAACCTTAATTGTCCTTCTTTGAAAGAAATGTATCTTTTTACATACTCAGTAACCTTTCAAACTCTTCAGTTGTCCTCATTTTTTTTGGCAGATTCAGTGTATGAAGCTTAGTTTATTATCTATAATAACTTTACTTATAGTTTTTTAATCATTTTCACTGTTACAAAATCAAAAATTCTAAAGTTGCCTTGTCTAAGACTTGCCTCTAGATGGCAAACAGATACCACAATTAAAAAAAGGGAGTACTGTGTCTTAGAAATACTGGGAAAGTAAGAGTGATAGTGTTCTGTTATCAACAGCGACCACCCTAAGACTGTGACCTGGGTGTCCTGGGAGGAGACTGTGGGGAAACCTGCTTTGTGCTCTGTGTTCTGAGACTGGAGCCTGGCCTTATCCCTTCTCACCAAGGTGGCTGTGCTCAAGAGTCCATTCCAAACCTCTCTGAGCAGGATCAGCCTCAGAAAGAACCTCATGAACATAGGGACACAACTTAGTTCCCTCGCATCCTGCTGTTCTGACTCTCTGGTGAGGAAAGAGGACTCAACTTCCTCCTCAGTTTGTTTGCATCAAACAAGAATTTTTCCTTGATGATAGAGTTTTGTTTGCTGATCAGAATTGCATTAAACTGAATGAGATACTTGTTTATTATTGGTATTTAAGAATGTTCATGCTTGTTTGCCACTTAGATGCCAGTGGGGACATTGTGTCGACCCTGTTTCCAGCTGCATTCTCTTGGTCCCAGGACAGTGGATCACAACAAGGTAGTTCTGGATTGAATTACACATCATTTTTCTGAATGAAATTAGCTCTCACTGTTGCTACCCTCAGCCCTTCCCCCTTACTCCCCAACTTCTCTGAAACTCAGAACATTTCCCAAGTGATATAATCTTGGTCTTCAACCTACTTTGGAGATAACTGATTCATTCTCAGGAGCTTTATGCTATCCAGGATTGTAGATGTATTCAAATTCAGACTCTAGGTCAAGGACCATTCTGGATTTTGGAGAGAGAAGCTGTATTATTATTTTTATTATTATTATTGTTGTTGTTGTTATTTTATAGTAAGTGTTGGCTTCCCTAGTCAGAACTTTCATGTTGATAAATAAAGCCATATGAGCTCTGGGGTAGATTATGAAAGCCTCCAAACCAAGAATAAGATGCAATCCATTTAGTCAATAGGTAGTAATGAGAACTGAGACCTATGTCTTTGGAGAATAATGTATCTCTGAGTCACACAATTTTGAGAAAATATTCTTATGTTTGTGCAGCCACAGTAAATACCTTGGTCTTATAAAAAACAAGAAGAATGACTCAGTTGCATCATAAAGTGCTTCAGAAAACCTTGGACATGGTCTTAAAAAGTGCCTCATTCTAAAATTTGAAGCAATTTCACACTTACAGAAAGGTTGTAAATACAGAACAACACACTACATTTACCCCCTGAGAATGAGTTGATGACCTCACAGTGTGTGGTATGTGATTTCAGTCTTCCGCTTGACTGATGACATTCAATTTTACTTCTAGTGAAGGAATTGTCTGTTAGATGTCTTATCACAGTTTTACTCAGTTTCTCCTTGAAAGTGATAAGAATTTGTGAGGAAGTCCTTTGATACTCACATATGTATCCCATCCTAATCAAAACATAAATCCATGAGCTCACATTTTCTTTAATAGGTTATCCCATTCTACCATCACATTTATTTTCATAGTCAACATTCCCCAGATTTGTCCAATGAGAATCACATTCAAATCAGCTCCTGATATCTGCTGTTTTCACTCCATCATTTTCTGGAAACTTCCTTAGTTTCTGGCACTAGGTGGTCTGGACTATCTCTTGTTTCCCCTATTATAGACCTGAAATCAGTCATTTCTCCCAAAGTACTGATTCCATTTAGTAGAAATTGTATTCAGAAAGTAAGATGTAGGTACTATATCAGGACTAGTATATCATTGCTTCTAGGGAAAATTATATGTATTTTACATTCATCTATCTTTTAAAATATATCTTTATAAAACCACAACTTGCACTGATATCATAAAATACAAAAATCATACAGCTTATTCTAGCATACATTTTTGATATTTTTAACTTTTTTTCCAACATTATCTTGGCTCTATTATCCTGAAAGCATTGACTTATTGATCAACCCTGCTGTGTAACACCAATCTCCTGATTTCTTTGATGGATATACTCTTCCTTCACATGCCCCAAATACCCTAATTAACCAGATACTCCTTCCTAATCCACCATGAACTTTAACCCTGCATGGGTGCCTTCCTTACCCTGCCTGGGCACTGACACTTGCCCTGGTGGCCTCCACTCATGTGAATGCCCTGCTCATCCTTCTCTATCTGGCATATCCTACACTAGTGGGAGGATGTTTTCCCACATTCTGCATTCTCATGTGGTGAGTTCCTCCTCCTGTGCTATAGCTTCAACAACTGCTAGTGGACTTTACCTTCCATCCCACAAAAAGGGTGCACGTTCCATATTGTGTGAGCTCCAGTGGCTGTGCAATACCTTGACTTCCCCTTCACCTTGATGCATGGTTTTTCCTCCTTAATCTGCTTGGGTCAAATGCATTAAATCCAGACATTAAGAGCTACTTTCTCTTAAAAACTGAAAGACATTGATGATGTGGGATTATGCAGGTTTGTGGAATAGAGAAGATTCAAGGGTAGAGTGAGCACTTGGTCTAGGGAATGCCTCAGCTTCTGAAGGGGAATAGGTAGGGTTAAGAGTGATGGAAGGAATGAACAGCAATGCAAGGAGCTTAGAGAACATTTAGAATGCAAACGTGTAGGGTACACAGAGTTAGAAGGTAGCTATGACTCTTTGGATATGGAGGAAGAAAATGCTGATGATGGCTGGCCTAGATGAAAGCAACAGGAGATAGCATTTAGAAATGGAGGATGACAATCACATGTCTGGAGGTAACAGGTTGGCCATGCCATACACCCAGTGACCAGACCCATTCTTGCAAAGCAGGGTACTATTTTCACATATTATAAATTTATATTTCTTTTTACATCTTAATTTAAGATATCTATCCTCTATTCTATCTACCTACATAATTATATATCTATCATCTATCTACCTATCTATCATCATCATCATCATCATCATCATATCTATCTATATATCCAACTAAATACCTATCACGCTTATAACTCAATGCATCTCTAGTTGTTAGGGCTGATGACTTACAACAGCAAGGACTCCAGAATATCAGACCTAAAAGGAAGTTTCTCAGGCCTCAGTAATATCCACTGGTACAAAATGCAAGAAACTTCTAAAATTTCCTACAGTTTTTGATATATGTTTCCCTGAGAAGCCTGGCCGTCGATGGAAAGCTAGAAAGAAAGCAGGTAATAAACAATGAGCTGAGCAAAACCACAATCTACTAACAGGACAGTAGACTGATTGTGCCCTGTGGCCCCAGTGGATCGCCGCAGGCAAATATATGCTGCCCTGATGAATATTAGAACACCTGAGTTATGCTGGTCCAGTGCAGTGTTATTTAGATAAGTCATCCTAGCAGCTGGGCAGATTTGCATATTCCACAGAGCATAGATCACTGCCCTGAAGACTTACTAATGGGCTGGTCACACCCTGTTCAGGAGTCAGTTCCAGTCAGGACTCAGCATGGACATGAGGGTCACCCTCTCAGCTCCTGAGTCTCCTACTGCTCTGGCTCTCAAATAAAGAGGAAGAACACTAGGAGTGGACTCAGCCAGTGAGGACAGTACTGCCTGGCCTTTCAGGGAAATCCTTTTATAGCATGATTGTGTGAATTTTTGTGTGTGTGTCTTTCCAATGTCAGGTTCCAGATGTGACATCCAAATGACCTAGCCTCCATCCTCCCTGTCTGCATCTCTAGGAGACAGAGTCATCATCATTTGCTGACCAAGTCAGGGCATTCACAATGCTTCATACAGGTATCAGCAGAAACCAGGAAAAGTATCTGAGAACCTGACCCATTATGCATCCAGCCTGCACACTGGTGTCCCATGAAGGTTCAGTGGCAATGAGTCTGGGACAGATTTCACTCTCACCACTAACAGCCTACAGTCTGAAGACATGACAGATTATTATTATTGTCAATAGAGTTAGGATTAAATGGTACAGGAATGGAATGTGTGTACATCTGAGTGCACCTGTGTTTAGTTTCAAAGAAGGCATGAGAACTATCCAGAGCAAATGATCAAAAATAAAATAACTTCATCCAATTTAAAAAAGCACAATACAAAGTGGAAACCCCCCAAAACTTGACTACTTCTTGTTTAACATTGTTAAATCTTGCAGTCACTTATAATGAAAAGTCACATTTACATTTTCTTTTATTTTGTTTCAATGTCCCAATTTGTCCAATACATCATTCAACATTTATTTAACACGACTATCACTATCTCTGTGTTATGAGGAAGGTGTGCAAAATAGGAAAGTAAATATAAGGCGTAATTTCAGCATTTATGGTGTTTTCTACTCTCAGAAGATACTATTTCATCTTTATGTAAGAATGTTTTGGCAAATAAATACAAGTGTTGCCTTTTTTCTACTAAATTGTGTCACTGTGATTTAAAAACAAATAAAAGGCTGAGAGTTAATTTAGATTTTACACAATAGCATTTCTTTGCTTTAGAGCCTATATTTTGGCTTTTTATTCTTTTCATAGCAGTTTTGTAGCTCTCCGTTCCTGAAAATTGAGGCAGTTCTGCACTCTTGCAAAGTTTCAAAAGAATTGTTACAAATGGAACCACTTCTCATTTAAGGGAGGTTTGCTAAAAACAAAAAACAACTCCTCCATGGAAAGTTTACAAATTCAAGTTTGTTCCTATTGTGAATAAGGCGAGTAAAGCTCACAGAGGATTCCTGGGTTTTGCACATCCATGTCACAACTAAACTGTGAAACTATTCACCATGATGGATATAAATGTGTCTGTCGAGTTAGTGTGACTTCCTTCAGGCCCGCATGAGTTCTCTGCTGCTGTGCTGTGTCCACAAAAGATGGGGGGGGACATGTAGGGCGCCCGGAACCACCCCCAAACAGGAAGCCCAGAAGCCACACGCCTCGGCAGAGGGAGGAATCGGAGACAGTGTAAGTGACCACCATTAAGCCGGCCTCTGGCGCCCACGCAGCCTTTCGCCCTTGGACCCCAGCTGCGTTATGGACTGCTCACAGACGACTATAAAGCAGGGAGCCGCAGCAGACCGAGCAGCCAGTACTCCAGCTTCAAAGATCTCAGAGCCAGGACTGCTCTGTCACCATCAACCGTGAAGCCAGGCTGGACGTCCCTCTGCAGATGGAGGAGTTAGAGTCCCTGCCAAGATGACGGCCACGAACCCCGGAACCGGGTACTCCCCACTGCTGCGGACCGCAAGCCTGCTTCTGGCGCGGCTGCTGACCCTCGGAGCCGATCCTCCACTACTGAAGAGTCAGGACCCAAGGGCAACAGACAACTCCAAAGCCGGTACTCTGCACCACCGCCAACCGCGAAGCAAAGCCAGACCTCCAGCTTCAGCCGACTGAAGAGCTGGAGCCCACGCATAGAAGACTGGCCGCAGAGCCGGTCCCCACCGCCAAGGACCGCAGAACCTGACCCCCGCGTCACCGCCCGCCGCGGACTAGGACCCTACTCCGAAGACCACGGGAGCCAAGTCCCCAGCGCAGCTGATGGCAACGGC
>NW_006964887.1:10548-11328 GCF_000164805.1 Carlito syrichta
CAGGCCCCAGGGCAGCCAAGGACCGCTAGGCCAGGCTCCCTGCGTCGCAGCCAGTTTCGGAGCCGGACTCCCCGCGGCAGCTGCAGACTGGGCGACCCGGCCCTCCGAGCCTCCGTAGACCGAGGAGTTCGGCCCATGCGCAGCTGACGGCCGTGCTGACTGCGAAGCCAGACACGTCGCGCCTCCACAGACGGCGGAGCTGGAGCCCTCCCTCCGCGGCCAACCGCAGGGCCGGGCGACCCCCACTGACGACCGTGGAGCTAGGTAACCAATGCAGCCTGCAACGGTGGAGCCGGGCCCCCACTGCCGCCGCCAGCTGTGAAGCAAGACCCCTCAGCACCTCCGCCAGAGGAGTGGGAGCCCCCGCTTAGCTGTCAACCGCGGACCCGGCCCTACGCGCCGCGGCGACCGTGGAGCCGGGTGCTCCGCAAGGCCATGGACTTCAGAGCGTGACTCTTCGCTCGCTGCCCACCGTGGAGGTGGCCGGCGACAGAGGAGCCGAGCCGTGTCCCCGCACTGCCCAGGCACACAGAGCCTGTTTTCTGCTGCACCACCGACCTAGCCGCGGGGACCCCAGCGCCCAAGACCGCGGACGGAGGAACTAGGCCCCCCGCGCCGCCGCCTGAGGCTAATCCAGGCCGCCTGCGGCTTTGCAGACAGAGAAGCTGGAGCCCCTGAGTAGATGATTGCCACGGACCCTGGAGCCAGGTGCTTCCCCACTGCCACAGACCGCAGAGCCTAGCTCTCCGTGCGGCCTCCGCGGACCACATGTCGGGACCC
>NW_006964887.1:11348-12375 GCF_000164805.1 Carlito syrichta
CCGGGTACTCCCCACTGCTGCGGACCGCAAGCCTGCTTCTGGCGCGGCTGCCGACCCTCGGAGCCGATCCTCCACTACTGAAGAGTCAGGACCCAAGGGCAACAGACAACTCCAAAGCCGGTACTCTGCACCACCGCCAACCGCGAAGCAAAGCCAGACCTCCAGCTTCAGCCGACTGAAGAGCTGGAGCCCACGCATAGAAGACTGGCCGCAGAACCGGTCCCCACCGCCAAGGACCGCAGAACCTGACCCCCGCGTCACCGCCCGCCGCGGAACTAGGACCCTACTCCGAAGACCACGGAGCCAAGTCCCCAGCGCAGCTGATGACAACGGCGCCTAGCTCCCCACGCCGCCGCCCACCGTGAAGTCAGCCTTCAGCGTGTCCCCGACGCTGACTGTAGAGCCGGGCTCGCCGCGGACGATCACCGAGCCGGACCGCTGCGCCGCAGGCGAATGCGAAGCCAGCCGCCCCACCGCTTCTTCGCAGACGGAGGAGTTGAAGGCCCTACATAGGTGACGACTGCGGGACCTGAGCGCCGCCGCCGACCGCGGAGTGGGGTGCTCTGCACTGCTGTGGGCCGCAGAGGCCGGCTCCCCGCGTCGCTTCCTACCGCAGAGCCTGGCAACCCGCGCCCAGGCCGTGGAGCCAGTTCCTCAGTGCAGCGGACGACCGCAGAGCAGGGCTCCCCACGCCGCCATGCCCCGAGGAACCGGCCTCCCCCGCACCCACGATCAAGGAGCTGGGTTCCAACAGTGTCTTGGATGGTGGATTCGGGCCCTTCTCACTGCTGCGGAGCACAGAGGCTGGCTCTCTGCTCCGTTACAGACCGAGGAGCCGGCACCCCAGACTCAAAGACGGCAGACCCCGGAGCCAGGCCCCCTGAGCCCTGTCAACCACGAAGCCAGGCCTCCCGCGCCTCCGCCGAGGAGCTGGAGCCCCCACGTGGATGACGGCTGCGGACCCCAGAATGGGGGTGGTCCCCGCCGCCGCGCACCGCAGAGCCTGTCTCCCTGCGCCGCCGCCCAC
>NW_006964888.1:0-572 GCF_000164805.1 Carlito syrichta
AGGGTGGAGGCAGGCCTTTTGGAGTGTGTGACCAAAGGCATGGGACGGACATTCCCAGAGGCCACCTTTGATACCTCCCGAGAATAACAGAATGGAAAGTGCCTTTTCCTCTCCCATCCCTGAGGGTTACACTTCACACGGCATGGCAGGGGTGTTGGTGTTGGTGGTCCTTATTATTATTTGGAGTCGGAATCCAACTCTGTCACTCAGGCTGGATCACAGGGGAACACTCTCAGCCACCGGGGACTCCACCTGACTGGCTCAGGCAATTCTCCTGTCTTGGCCTCCTGAGTGGCTGTAACTACCGACCTGGGCCATCATGCCAGGCTAATCTTTGGATTTATTTTTGATGCCCATGTCAAGGTCTTGCCCCATGTCCCAGGCTGGTGTTGAATGCACAGGCTCAGTTCGTCCACTCACCTGGGTTTCTGAATGGCCGGAATGCCAGTCTGAGTCACTGAGCCTGGCCTGTGTTTGTGGTGGTTGGTATTATTATTCTGAGTTGAGAGCTGAGTATCATTATTCTGGGCGAGGGCTCGGTGGATGATTCTGGCTGCCCTCTCCAGGGTCCC
>NW_006964889.1:0-701 GCF_000164805.1 Carlito syrichta
CAGCTAGCTAAGTCAACTAGCTCACACGTTAGATAATTATTTGTCAGATACTTAAGTCTACTACCTAAGTAGTTTGCTAATTAGTTAAGTCAGCTCGTTATTCAGCTAGTTAAATAGTTAGCTAACTATTTAATTCAGGTAGTTAAGTTAGCTAGCTAACTAGTTAAGTCACCAAGTTAAGACAGCTAGCCAAGTAGTTAAGTCAGCTAGCTAAGTCAGCTAGCTAAGTCAGCTTTCTAATTTAGTCAGCTACTTAAGACATCTAGCTAGATAATTAGCTAAAAGTTTGTCAGCAGGTTGTGTCAGATTGTTGGCTAGTTAACAAATGGGTTAACCAGCTGGTTGAGTCAGCTAGCTAGATAGTTAGCAAATGGGTTGAGTCAGCTGGTTGTGTAGGCTAGCTAGCTAGTTAGCTAAGAGTTAAGTCAGCTGCATGGTCAGCTAGCTAGTTAGATAGCTAATGAGTTAAGTCAGCTGGATGAGTCAGATAGCTAGCTCATTAGCTAATGAGATAAGCCAGATGATTAAGTCACCTAGCTAGCACATTATATAATGATTAAGATAACTAGTTATCTAGCTGGTCAAGTAAACTATCTTTCAAGGCAACTTACTATTTAAGTCAGATTTTTAGCTCGGTATCTATCAGTTAGCTAACTATTTAAGTCAGCTGAGTAGCGAGGTAGCTAGCTAGTTAGCTAACT
>NW_006964890.1:0-722 GCF_000164805.1 Carlito syrichta
AGTCTGTTCTGTGAGCTCACACTTGTCTTTGCCATAGGGCATGAAAGTGGAGGGTGGAGGCAGACCTTCTGGGATGCGTGGCCTAAGGCACAGGATGGATGTGCTTGGTGGCCAACTTTGAAACCTCCAGCAAATGACAGGCAGGGAAGTGCCTTTTCCTCTCCCATCCCTGAGGGTGAGTCCTTGCGCTGAGTGGCAGGGGTAGTGGTGGTGGCAGTGGTAGTGATTATTATTTGAAGTCGAAATCCCACTCTGTCTCCCAAGCCTTAGTGCATTGCATGCTCAGGGACACCGTGAACTCCACATGCTGGGTTCAGGTGATCCTCCCACCTCGGCCCAAAGAGTGGATGGAACCACAGGCCTGTGCCACCATGCCCGGCTTATCTTTGATTTTATTTTTGATGACTGAGACGAGGTCTCACCCCCTGTCCTGGGCTGGTGTCAAACCCACAGGTTTAGGCCATCCACTCGCCTGTACTTCCAAAGGACTGGGATGCCTGGCTGAGATCCTGAACTAGGCCTCTGGCTGTGGTGGTGGTGGTGATTGGTATTATTCTGAGTCGGAGTCCCACTTTTTCACCCAGGCCAGAGTGCAGGGGCCCACTTTCAGTCACTGCACCCTCCATCAGCTGGGCTCCAGCGATCCTTTCGCAGTGACCTCCCTGTTGGCCGGAATGAAAGGCTTGCACCACCAAGCTCGGATCATTTCTTGGCTTCTTGTA
>NW_006964891.1:0-972 GCF_000164805.1 Carlito syrichta
AGTCAGTTGGCTAGCCAGCTCTAAGCTAGTTAAAAAGCTAGTTAAAAAGATGGCTAGACAGCTGTCTGCCTAGTTATTTCAGGTAGTAAATTAAACTGGCTAGCTAGGTAGCCAGCTACGTAAGTCAGCTAGTTATGTCAGCTAGCTAGCTAGATAAGTCAGCTAGTTAAGTTGGCTAGCTAGATAGATAGCTAACTACGATGCTAACTAGTTATCTCAGCTAGTAAAGGCAGCTGATTTACTAGGTAACTATATAGATAAGTCAGTTAGTTACGTCAGTTGACTAGCTAGCTAAGTCAACTAGTTAAGTCAGCTGGCTAGCCACCTGCCTAGCTGGGTAGCTAGCTGGTTAAGTCAGCTGGCAAGCTAGCTGGCTACCTGATTAAGTCAACTAGTTAAGTCAGCTTGCCAGCCATTTTTTAGCTTGAAAGCTAGGTAGTAAAGTCAGCTGTCAAGCCAGTGGGATATTTAGATAGCAAACTAATCATCTGACTATTCACCTGACTAAATATGTAGCTAGACAGTTATGTAATTCAGCTAGCCAGCTGACTAGTTAGTTAAGTAACCTAGTTAAGTCAGCTGGCTAGACAGTTGGTAGCTGTGTAGCTAGCTAATTATGTCAGCTGTCCAGCAAGCTGGCTAGCTAGTTAAGTCACATAGTTAAGTCAGCTGGATAGCCAGCTGGCTAGCTAGGTAGCTTGCTACTTAATTAAGCTGGGTAGACAGCTAGCTATGTATTTAAGTCACCTAGTTTGGTCAGCTCTCTAGTCAGCTGTCTACCTATATAGCAAGCTAATTATTCAACTGACTAGAAAACAGGCCAACTATTTAAGTCATCTAGTTAAGTTAGCTGGCTTGAAAGCTGGCTATCTGTGAAGTGAACTAGTTGAGTCAGTTGGCTAATCAGCCGACTAGCTATTTAAGTCAGTTAGTTAATTCATCTGGCTTCCCAGTTGTCTAGGTAGGTACCTA
>NW_006964892.1:0-941 GCF_000164805.1 Carlito syrichta
TATAAGACAACATTATCCACTCTTGTAATCCTATATTTCCCTCATTTATATCTGAAGAGAAAATTGAGCGGCTTATTATATCCGATGGTATTTTGTCCAAGTTTGGGTATTTGTAGATAATGCAGTGTGCCAAGTACTAGTACTGAGAGGAAGATGGGAGGAAAAATGAGGGGTTATTTCTTACCCAAGAATGGAGCAGATGGGAAATAACATACACACAAAAGGAATATTTTGTCATTTGAAGAAGAAAGACCTTCTCTCAGGTCAAAAATACAGATCCTTGAGTCAACCACTGAATGGGGGCTGACAGTGATTGAAGCTATCTGTGGACATGCAGGGTTTAAGATGACATTAACGTACCATGCACACTTTCAGGGTCCTGAATCAGTTACAAAATTTCACGCAGAGTGAGTGCTTTTGAATCAGAATCTCACTCTGTAGCCCAGGCTGGAGTGCAGTGGCTTGCTTACGGCCTCTGCAGCCTTGACCTGGTGGACTGAAGCAATCCTTCCACCTCAGTCTTCCAGATAACTGGAACCGCAGGCATTGCCGTTTTTTTGGGTCTACCCTGACCTGACTTAAGATTGAAATTCTTTAATTTATTGTAGAGACAAGGTCTCGCCATGTTGCTCAGGCTGGTCTTGAACCGCTGAAATCAGGTAGTCCTCTTACCTCTGCCTCCCAAAGTGCTGGGATTACTGGTGTGAGCCTCTGCACCCAGCTAGTGCTGGAGTTTTTAAACTGACACAGATTTTTATTTAAAATTACTAAGTGCATAGTAATTATAATTTGATGCAATAACCTCCTCAAGTCTATCATGCCAATTAATAATTATTCCTTCTCTCTAGTAGTTCAGGGGGGAAAAAGAGAAAACAACAACAAGAGCACAGGCATCATCTCTTGTTCACACCCAGACATGAATCCGTCAGCAAATCTTGTCA
>NW_006964893.1:0-1335 GCF_000164805.1 Carlito syrichta
AAAGAAAGAAAGAAAGAAAGAAAGAAAGAAAGAAAGAAAGAAAGAAAGAAAGAGAAAGAAGCTCATTCTCCTGTAAACCTTCTGCCCTCAGTTCTTCTTCCCCACCCCCTCACATGGGAGGGTCCACCAAGCTCCTCACCTTCCATCCCCAAATCCCCTCCAGTTCTTGTCCTCGAATAAGTGTGGGAATTCCCTTGGCTCCCTGTCCAGGTTCATGCTGGCTCTCTTCTCTTAGGTCAGAAATGTGCCCCTGGCAGTCTGACCCTCTGACTTGGCAACAAGGACCTTCTGCCAAAAAAGCCCATGGACACATCCATCACCCCCACATTTCTTCCCCCCAATCTGATTTTTTCCTGGCTCTAAAGCCAGTCGCCTTGTAAAAAAAACACATGCAGTTGAGAATCTGTATGATTTTTATGTTTTTAGAGACAGGGTATTGCTCTGTGTTTCAGGCTGGCACCTGGGGACATGACCGTCATTCACCACCAGCTTTGAAATTATGGGCTCTGTCAATCCTGCCACCTCAGGCTCCAGAGTGACCGAGATGACCGGCACCTTTACACCAGACCAAATGTTTGAATGACTGCGGAGCTGGTGGGTCTTCCTGTTTTCCCCAGCCTGGCCTTGGGCTCCTGGGCTCCAGCCATCCTCCCACCTCGGTCTCCCAGAAATTTGGGATTCCACACGTGAACAGCTGTGCCAGGCATGCTTGTTCATTTTGTATGAAGGATTGAGGCCAGGCTCGAGGACTCAGCTTCATCATCCCAGCGTTTTGGAAGCCCAGGCCAGAAGCCAGCCCAAACCCACTGGTCAAGTCCTGTGCCCACAACTTGGTGAGACCTCGATTATACATTCCATTCCAAATGATCTGGGAATGGTGTCACGTGCCTGTCATTCTGGCTCCTTGAAAGGTCATGGAAAGGCTTGCCAGAGCCTTGAAATCTACAGCAGCATTGTCCAGGAGTGAACAACCACCTTCCAGCCTGGCTGAAAGAAAGAGACTTCGACTTCAAGAAAAAAAGGATAAAAAAGAATAGCATCCATTTGTGTAGGGAGTAGGGATCATCATGAACAGACAGAGAACATTTGGGAAGGAGGCCCCAGATTGGGCCTAGAGTTCCTGAAGATGGTGGATAGGCAGACAATCGTGCTGTGGCTTATGGAGGCCAACGTGGGGGACCACTTGAGATTGGGGTTTCGAGACCAGCCTTGGCAATGTAGCGAGACCTCATCACTAACTGGAATCCAAGGGGGGGCTCGTGCATGGTGGCACCCATGTCCCGGCTACATGGACTGCAGTGACTAGGTCCTGGGGCATTCCTTTGCATAGCCCCC
>NW_006964894.1:0-1112 GCF_000164805.1 Carlito syrichta
TATAGGGCATTAATATCAGACAGCCGTGAATTCATAAAGGCCTGGTCTATACTGTCCATATCTGGACTTTTTTAGTAGGTACAAAGAAAAAGAAGAGTTATTTGGAGACTGTGTCCATGGAGGGAGCTATAGGATTTTCTTATATTCCACAGACCTCCTGACCTACATGGGAGCAGCAACACCTTGGCTAATCTTGAATTTGGCGACTTAGTTAAACAGAGTGACAAGAACAAAAATGCTGGAAAATGTTTGCTGACCAGTGATTTTACAAGTTTACATGTTATGACACACACAGAAAATAGCATTTACTCTTCCTTAAGCTGGCCTTCTTCTATAGTTAGAGAGGTGAGAAGTCAATTCCGTTGTTGCAGTGGGCTTAGTTAAAGGGGGTAAAGCTGCCTGATGCTTATATCTACAGAAGAAAAGAAGAAACCTGCTTGTGGCCGCTGAGGTTTCTCAAGGTTTGACAGATCAAAGCCTCAGCTGGTCATTAAATTTGCCATCATTTGGTGCAAGATCAAATGGGAAAACTGAGACAAGATGCCCCATCCTCACCTCTACACAAAGTGGTAGCCTACACAAAGTGGAGCACTCACTGTTGCTGGTGTCGGGGTGCAGAAGCAGCCTTGACACTTATCTAAGGGAAGCATGGCCCAGGAAGAGAACTTGACGTGGTTACCAAAGAATAATTTTCTGCAAACTAAGAGCCCACAGGATGCCACCGTCACTGGCCATCATCACTTGGGTTTTCATTGCTTGGAGAAGATAATTGCTTTTCATTGTGCCCATTGAGCAGACAAATTTGCTGGCAGGCAAGGAACAGCATATAGTCCCTGGACTTGATTATACATATAACTCTTTCTTCTTTTTAATTACAGTGGTCTCCATTGAGCCACAAGTGGCACTTCTGTTATCATCCTACAGGAGGGCCCTCTAATCACCCTCAAGAACAGGCACTTACCCTGTGCAGACTTTCCTGTTTGGAGAAGCTTCTGTGTATCCAGCTTCCCACTCTCTACAGGCAGCAAACAATGAGGTTCTGTTCAAGACTTGCTGAATTTGTCAATCAGACAGTAAGAAATTGAACTGGATGACAGCAAGTCTTTTCAGAA
>NW_006964895.1:0-834 GCF_000164805.1 Carlito syrichta
AGACAGCAACCACCATGAACCCGTTCGTTCCTTCTGCTCCATCGCAGAACTCATCCGAGCAACCACAGGGAGTGCAGGACTGGACTTGTGTTCCTCCATTGCAACAATATTAACTCTGGACGTTCTGGTGACCACAATTCCTATGGGAGTAAAGGGCCCTCTCCCGGAAAGAATAGTGAGTTTAATATTAGGCAGAAGTTCCTTGTCTTTACGAGGAATTTTCATTATTCCTGCAGTGCTGGATTCGGATTACACAGGAGAAATCCAGGTGCTTGTTACTCCCCCTAGCAAAACAGTGCAGAGAATAGCCCAGTTGCTGCTCTTGCCTTATCAGAAAGCAGGTAACACTTTAACCTGTCTCGAGGTGACTCTGGATTTGACTCTAGCGATGTTGCTTTTTGAGTTCAGGAGGTTACTAAATCTAGACCTCTAAAATATTTATTTATACAAGGAGTCAAAATTACAGGCTTGTTAAACACAGGAGCCAATGTTTCTTGTTTTGCCGGAAAAAATTGGCCTGCTTCCTGGTCTACTCAAATAGCTCCTTCAGGACTCATATGCATTGGTCGAGTACCCTCAGTAGCCAAAGTTCACAGATTTTAAATTGGACAGATAGTAAGACTTAAGGAACCTTTTGCCCATATGTTATTCCATCTATCACCTTTACATTATGCGGAAGAGCAATTCTTTCACAAATGGGCACGCTTTTGTATAGCCCCAATGATAAAGTCTCAGCACAAATGCTGTAGATGGGCTATGACCCCTTTAAGGGACTTGTTAAAGATGGGTAAGGAATACAGGAGCCTGTCCAAATAACAGGTATTGGTTATTTGA
>NW_006964896.1:0-935 GCF_000164805.1 Carlito syrichta
CAGCCAACTGGCTAGCTAGTTAAATCAGATAGATAAGTCAGCTGGATAGCTAGTTGAGTCAGTTATTTAAGTCAGTTGGCTAGCTAGCTGCCTATCTGGGTAGCTAGCTACTTAAGTCAGCTGACTAGCCAACTGTCTAGCTAGTTAAGTCACCTACTTAAGTCAGCTCGCTAGTCAGCTGGTTAGCTAGGTAGATAGGTAGTTAATTCAGTGGGGAAGTCAGCGGTATACATTGGTAGCTAGCTAGTTAAGTCAGCTGGCTAGACACCTGGCTAGCCAGAGATGTCACCTAGTTAAGTCAGCTGGCTAGCCAGCCGGCTAACTAGTAATGTTAACTAGTTGAGGCAGGTGGCTAGACAGAAGGCTAGCTGCATAAGTGAGCTAGTTAATTCAAGTGGAAAGTCAACTGGATAGCTAGGTAGTTAAATAGATAATTCACGTGGCTAGCCAGGTGGCTAGCAGTTTAGGTCTGCTAGTTAAGTCAGCTGGCCAGCCACCTGGCTAGGTAGGTGGTTAGCTAATAAAGTCAGCTGGCTAGCCAGCTGGCTAGCTACTTAAGTTTTCGAGTTAGGTGAGCGGGCTACCTGGCTGGCTAGCTAGGTGGTTAGCTAGTTAAGCCAGCAGGCTAGCCAGATGGTTATCTAATTAAGACAGCTAGTTAAGTCAGCTGGTAAGCCAGCTGGCTAGCTAGGTGGCTGGCATGTTAAGATGGCTGGTTAGCAGGCTTGTCAAGTAGGTGGCCGGATAATTAAGCTGGCTTGCTAGGCAGCTGAACACCAGGGTGGCTGGCTAGTTAAGCCAGCTTTCTATCCCACAGTCCAACCAGACGGCTGGCTATTTAAGATGGCTGGCTAGTCTGGTGGCCAGTCCACTAGCTAGCTAGGTGGCTTCCTAGGCAGCTAGCAAATCAGGTAGCTAGCTAGTTAAGTCACCTG
>NW_006964897.1:0-790 GCF_000164805.1 Carlito syrichta
CCATGAGCATGATGTTCAGGCCCCCTCCCATAGTGCCCTAACAGAGGGTCAGACACAGAGCCTAGAGTTAGTAGATGCTCAATAAATACTTGTCAAGTCAACCCATAGCAAAGTGTTATTTGCCTCTGCCCATACCTTTCTAGGCAGGAATACTAACTAATTAGTGGTTAAAGAAATAATCCCAGAAACACCTACTGACATAAGTGATTTAGAACTGACTATGAGTTTTGTCTCTCAAATATTGAACTGCTTGCTAATAAGGCTTAATTCAATCAAACACCAAGTAGAAGTCCCTGATTTTAGAAATCATGGCCTCTAATAGAATCAGAGAGTGGAATGATGGTTACACATGTGACAAATTATATAGGACTAGACACAAGGGCATGTGCATAAGCGCGTGCGCACGCACACACACACACACACACACACACACACACACACACACACTCACACAAGATTTATACATAGCACTGGTAAAACCTGAATAGGCTCTGTGGATCGTGGCAGTTGATGAACACTTTTTTCATCCAGGGAAACAACAAAAATAATTGCTCTGGGAGAGATCAGGTGAATAGGGAGGTTGGGTCATGGGAGTCATGCCATTTTTGATTAAAAACTGCTGGACACTCAGCTTCAGCACAAAAAGGGCAGATGCACTCATAAACAACCCATCACTTAATGGGCTCTGTGGATTTTATTGATATTATACCACAGTTTTGCAAGATGTTACCATTGGGAGACTAGATCATGAATATAACGTAGCTTCTTGTACATTTTTAAAATCTTCTTG
>NW_006964898.1:0-728 GCF_000164805.1 Carlito syrichta
CCTCATCTCTACAGTAAATCAAAAAATTAGCCAGGCATGGTAGCATGCTCCTATAGTTCCAGTTACTTGGAAGGTTGAGGCAGAAGGATCACCTGAGCCCAACAGGTCGATGCTGAGGTGGCTGTGAGCGTGCGTGCCACTGCACTCCAGCCTGGGTGATGGAGTGAGACTGACTCAAAAAAAAAAAAAAAAGATTGAGACAAGAGAAACCAAGAGACAGGAAAAAGAGGAGACTGGACAACTTCTAACCAAAAGGGAAGCAAAAGTAGCAATATTAACATCAGACAAAGCAGACTTTACAGCAAAAAGCATGACTGGAAATAAAATGGACTGTTTAGGCAACAGAAAATCCATTCACCAGGAAACTATGGCAGTTCTCAACTTGTGTGACAGTCAGGCAATCCATGAAGTGCAAACTGACACAACTACAAGGAGGAAGAGACGAACCCTCCAGCCTGATAGAAGATGTTATCACACCTCTCTTGCAGTTGACAGATCAAGCACATCAGAAAATCAGTAGACTTGAATAACACAGTCAACAAGTGCCATCCAAGGCAATGGTCCCCAACTTTTTGGGACTGGTTTCGTGGAAGACAATTTTTTCAAGGACCAGGTAGAGAAAGAGTGGTTTCTGGATGATTTAAGCGCATTACATCTGTTGTGCACTTTATTGCTATTATTATTACATTGCAGTATATCATGAAATGATTACACAACTCCCCGTCATG
>NW_006964899.1:0-921 GCF_000164805.1 Carlito syrichta
TTTTTAGGGTTTTCACAGTGAGACTGACATTAGATTAGGAAAATGGGATTGGGGGGAAGAAATGTCCCTGAGTGAGGAATGTGTCCCTTGCCTTTCTTGGCGGAAGATCCTCGTTGCTGAGTTGGAAGGTCGGCCTGCCTGGGACACATTTCTTACCTCAGAGTGGAGATCCGGCAGGAACCCGGAGAGGGAGTCTCAGGAACTTCTGTACCAAAGCATGGGCAGCAATTGAGGGAGTGTTGGGGCTGGAGGGTGCCGAGCTTGGGGGACCCTCACATGTGGAAGGTGGTAGGGGGAAGTACTGAGGGCAGGAGTGTTCCAGGAGAATAGATTTCCTTCTTTCTTCCTTTCTCCTACTCTTCCTTTCTTATTTCCTTTCTTTCTTACTTTCTTTTTTCTTTTATTTTCTTTCCTCATTAGGTTGCCCAGGCTGCTCTCAAACTGCCCATCTCGGGCCATCCTGTTGTCCTGGGCTTCCCAAACTATTGTGATCCCAGGCTTTCCATTTGCTTGACATCTTGGGTCCTCCTGCTGGTCTTGAACTCTGGGACAGAGGCGAACCTCCCACCGAAGCCTGCCCTCACCCAAGGTTTTCTGGGTTTTGCTTGTGATCAAGGTAGGGACTTGCTATGGTGTCCAGCCTCGCCTTGAGGTCCTGTGCTCCAGCTTTCTTCACATCCTGGTCTACCCGAATGCCAAGGTGACAGATATGAGTTGCCAGGCCAGCCCCGTTCCTCTGATGGCTTAAGAGTCAGGCCCTCCCTTTCCCAGAGATGGCCCTTGGGAGAAACGAGTGGTTCAATTCTGGTAAATGAGGCAGGCAGTGGGGTGGTCGCCCCAGTGGTGACACATCTCTGCCTCAGCATTCTCCCTGGGGAGGGCTCATCCAATGACTGTGGCTGCCTTATCCAGTGTCCCGGG
>NW_006964900.1:0-718 GCF_000164805.1 Carlito syrichta
CTATTTAAGTGTGTTGGCTAGGCAGCTGGATAGCTGGTTAATTTAGCTAGACAAGATAACTGGCTGGTCAACTGGCAATGTATGTAGCTAGCTAGTTAAGTCAGCTAGAGAGCTACCTGGCTAGCTAGTGATGTCAGCAAGTAAAGTCATCTGGCTAGACAACTGGATAGCTGGTTAAGTCAGCTAGTTTAGTCAGCTGTCTAGCAAGCTGGCTAGGTAGGTAGCTAGCTACACAATCCAGCTTGCTAGCCAGCAGGATAGTTGTTCTAATCAGGTAGTTACATCAGAGGGCTAGCCTGCTGACTACATAGATAGCCACCAAGTTAAGTGAGGTGGCTAGCCAGCTTGCTAGCTGAAGTCAGCTAGGTTAGTCAGTTGGCTAGACAGTTGACTAGATAGATAACCAGCTAGTTAATCAGCTGGCTAGCCAGCTGACTAGCTGGTTAAGTCAGCTACTTAAGTTGGCTGGCAACCAGCTGGCTCATAAGTTAAGTCAGCTAGTTAAGTCAGGTTGCAACGAGCTGGCTAGCTAGTTACTTCGGCTAGTTAAGTCAGCTGGATAGTTAGGAAGCTAGCTATATTCGTCAGATAGTTGTGTTAGCTATGCAGCTACTGAAGTCAGCTTCTAAGTCAGTTGTCTAGCTAGATAGCTAGCTAGATAGTAGCTAGTAGCAGCTAGATAGCAATGCTAGCTAGTAGCTAGCTGACTCAGTCATCA
>NW_006964901.1:0-800 GCF_000164805.1 Carlito syrichta
GAACATGGGTCTAGGCATGGCCCCTTCTCAGGGCCTTTGCACTTGCCTTTCCTCCTGTCTAGAATGCTTTTCCCAAAAGATCTGCGTGGTGTACTTCTGAGACAGGAGCTAGCTAGAGAAAGCCTAGGCAGACAGGAGAGTCCTCTGGTAACAATGTGGCGAACTCCTGGCGGGCTTCTCAGGCTCAGCGTTGGCAAACAAGCTCCCTGCAAGCCTCTCAAGTTAGAGCTTAGGTACTCACTGCTGGGATCAAAACAGCAACCAATGGGCTCACCATTAGGCCCCTACCTTAATACTGACCAAGCAGAACAGCAACAGCTCACAGCTAGTGCTAGCCAATCAGCTTGGACTTAGGCCTCTATAAGCACTAGGTTTTCGGCCCCAGATAGGCAACACCTTTGGGCCGCCTCCCACTGTGGGAGCTTTTCTGTCCTCAATAAATCCTGCCTTCTCACCTTCCGGCTGTCCATGTCCCTCATTCTTCCTGGGCATGAGACAAGAACCTTGACCCCGAAGAGCCGCAACCTGAAGAGCTGCCGAAGATCATCGGAGTCAAAGAGTCATGCATCCCAGAGGCTGGCTTGCAGGCTGACAGAGCCAGCTGGACCAGGAGAGCTGCCGAGGAAGGTGAGACTCCGAAGCGGAGGCACCCAGGGGGCGAGGCTTGCCAGCCCTCCAAACCAGCAACACTCTCAGGGCTTGGCTTGCCAGCCCGTTAGAGCCAACACCCTGTAGGCTAGGCTTGCCAGCTCCCCGCCCCCCCCGTCGCTACACTCAGGGCTTGGCTTGCCAGCCCATTA
>NW_006964902.1:0-621 GCF_000164805.1 Carlito syrichta
GAGGTTCACAGTGGGCTGTAGGGTTCTCTAGGTTATATGGAGCCTTGGAGTTGTGGGTTTCTCAATTGCCATCTGTGTCAGTCCTGTGCATGGTGCCTACACTGGCTCATGCCATTCTTTGTGACTGAATTGGTTTCTAAAGTGGTGTGAGCTATGGTTTGAGATTGGCCTTCCCCAAAGCTGAGGTATATATCTGATGTGATAAGCTGTGCTGTTGAGCTCCATCCAAGAGCTGGTACCTGTGGGAGAAAACCATCTGCAATGGTGGTTGTAGCGTTCCTCTTTGGTGAGTGTTGCTCCAAGGAAGTGCCCAGTCAGCATAGGCCAATGGTAGGGTTTGGGGGGTTTCCCAAGTTTTCTGTCTGTTTTGAGACTTCTGGGGTACTGCAGGGAAATGTAAGCTCTTATCTACCTAGGGGAATTAGGAGGAAGACATAGGCCATGGGAATAATGTTGTTGTGCAGAGGAGGCCCAGAATAGTTCATAAAATGGGTGAGAGTTTGCTATGGTAGCATGTCCCACCTGGATCCTGCCTTGACTTCAGGCAATTTGTGTTCTACATGTCAAGGTGCAGCCAGCCTTAGGGTCTTGGGAGTTCTCAAACAACTCACTCAGCAAGGA
>NW_006964903.1:0-760 GCF_000164805.1 Carlito syrichta
GGTGGAGAGTGCCACCCGCAGTTTTTAGTCATTGTGGTGTTTTCAAGCACCCAAAGGGCGGGGACAGAGAAACTCAAATGGAGGGTCTTATCACAGCAGAAAAATTTCCATTTCACTCATTGCTTGTTTCTACTAATAGATTCTTTTAAGGGACTATATTTTTTCATCTCCCAACTCCCCAGGTTCTGAAGGTGAACATAGCAAGATGAGTAGTAGAAGCAGGGAAAATAGCTGCCCAGAGTTGCCCAGAAACCTGGGGTTTTTGACCTTCTGGATCCTGTCAACCTGAAGGCCTCTAAGGTTGGCTCCTGACACCAGGTCATTGGAAGGGAGCGAACCTCACGACGGGGCCCTGACAGCAGTTTGAAGGCCAGGTGTGGGGGCTCACACCTGTCATCCCAGCAATCTGGGAAGCTGAGGTGAGAGGATGGCATGAGCCCCCTGTTCGAGACCAGCCCAGGCACCAATGCGAGACCTTATCTCTACAAGAAGCCAAAATATTAGCTGAGCATGGTGATGTGTGCCTTCATTCCTGCCACTTGGGAGGATGCAGTGGGAGGATCACCAGAGCCTAGCCAGTGGAGGCTGTGGAGGCTGAGAGTGGACCACTTAATTCCGGTCTTGGCAACAGAGTGGGACTCTGACTCAGAATAAATATATCAACCACCACCACTACCACAACCACAGGCAGGGCTCAGGTGCTCAGCCTGTCATCCTGGCTTTTCAGATGCCCAGGCAAGTTGACGGCCTGAAGCTGTGA
>NW_006964904.1:0-632 GCF_000164805.1 Carlito syrichta
AGGTCAATCCAGGAGTCTGCCTGAGCCCAGGGTTTGAAGATGAGCCCAGGCTAAGTGACCAGACCTTGTCTCAGTGAGAGGTCCCCAAAATCGAGTCTGGTGTGGTTGTCCCCGGAGTTCTGGCTCCTCAGGAGCCAAAGGGGAGAAATGCCTTAGCCCCACAGGTCAAGACCCCGGGATCCATGATCATGTCACTGTGTCCCAGATCATCTGATGGAGACTCCAGCAACAAAAAAGATACCTCCCACGTGTGTCACAACTTGAGTTCACAGCTCTGCAGGAAATGTCCGTGTGGTCTTCGGACAATGTGGAAATCAGGAGAGGAAGGGGCCCTCTCCCTGCCTGAAGTTGGCGACAGGGCAACAGGAACCAGGGCTGGCTGTGTAATTGTCGGACTGCCTTGAATGATGTTTGCCCGATGGCGGCCCTCGCTCAGGGCCATGTTTACCATGGAACACAAGTGTGGACGGTAGAGGTAGGGCTTTTGGGGTGCATGGCAAAAGGCGTGGGATGGACCTGCCTGGTGGCCACCTTTGAAACCTCCTGTGAATGACAGGTTAGATAGTTCCTTTTCCTCTCCCTTCCTTCAGGGTGTCTCTTCATGCTGGGTGGCAGGGATGGTGGTGGTGGTG
>NW_006964905.1:0-954 GCF_000164805.1 Carlito syrichta
TTGGGTTTTTCAGCATAACCTAGGAAATTAAATACTCATATACAGGCAACTGCACTGACTTTTCCTAAGAAATAATAAGGAATCTGAGTGACATGCTTTCTCAATCACCAAAAAAGTACACGACGTCTTCCTAAGATCTAAACAAGAATCAAGCTTTTGACGCATGTATCTGTGAACAGGAGTCCTCATATACAGGCAACTGCATGGCTGTTGCTAAATATAAGAAATCTGTGTTATACGAGTCCTCAACCTGAAAATCTACAGGGCAACTTGCTGACGCCTACAGAAGAATCAGGATTTCGAAGCATGAATGTGTGTAATAGCAATCCTCATATGCAGGAAACTGCATGGTCTCTTGCTAAGAAAAAGAAGAGATCTCTTTTCAAAGGTTCGTCTATCAAAAAATCTACATGACGTCTCACTAAGGGCTAAACAAGAATCAGGGTTTTGAAACAGAAATCTAGGGAAAGAGAGTCCACACATACAGGACTCTACACGGCCTCCAACTAAGTGCGAAGAAAGAATCTGTGCTGTACGCGGCCCAATCCAAAAATTTCCCAAGGTGTCTGTTACGTGACAAACATGAAGCAGAGCTTCAAGCTCCCCAAATGTTTTGGAGCAATTTAGCATGTGGATATTATGAATCGGTCATTTCAGTACTCCAGCAACATTCTGGTCCTCTTAAAAGGTGTAAACGGGTATTGGGCACTCCAAGTTCGTTAGGGTCCTCAGAACAACTAAGGCCAGATTCCAGGACAAAAAGAATCTCCTTGCCATATTTGGATGTACCTCTGGTATTAAGGTGAACCCTGTAATCCTTCCCCTTCTGTGTCCCTTTTAATTTTGAGATGTGACAAGGGTTTTGCAGTTGCCAAATGTTTAGCACGTATTTTTAAAGGTAACAGGAATCATAGATCCGCATCCCTAGGAAACTGCTGGGCATCTGTCTTTTGA
>NW_006964906.1:0-404 GCF_000164805.1 Carlito syrichta
CTCTCATATGTGGGAGTGGTGGGGGGAAGAACTGAGGGCAGAATGTTTGCAGGAGAATGGATTTCTTTCCTTCCTTCCTTCCTTCTTTCCTTCCTTCCTTCCTTCCTTACTTCCTTCCTTCCTTCCTTCCTTCCTTCCTTCCTTCCTTCTTTCTTTCTTTCTTTCTTTCTTTCTTTCTTTCTTTCTTTCTTTCCTTTCCTCACCAGGTTGCCCAGGCTGCTCTCAAAATTTCCATCTCGGGCCATTCTCTCAGTCTGGGCCTCCCAAACTCCTGCAATCACAGGCTTTCAATTTGGTCGACATCCTGGTCTTCCTGTCTGGTCTTGAACCCTCGGCCAGAGGCGATCTTCCTGCTGACGCCTGCCCTCACCCAAGGTTTTCTGGGTTTTGCTTGGTGTCTTGGA
>NW_006964907.1:0-706 GCF_000164805.1 Carlito syrichta
ATCTCAGCCTCCCAAAGGCGCGGGAGCCACTGAGCCCGGCTCCCAAAGGCTGAGCCACTGAGCCCGGCTAAGGGTTGTTTTCAATCGTTTCTCGCTGTAAGAGTCTTTCCTGAAAAGCGGAGAAAGGGAGACTGCCAACCATAGGAGGGCAGGCTCGAAAATGGCGGCTCTTTGCCAGTATCATTACCTGATCTTTATTTTATTAATTAATTTTGGGTATGGTTTGTTCTTTTCTAGTTCCTCCAGGTTTAATATCAGGTTGTTTATTTGAAATATTTCAACTTTTTTGATGTAGGTATTATTCCCATAAACTTTCTTCTTAGTACATCCTTTGCTGTATTTTATGGATTTTAAAATGTTGAATTTCTATTTTCATTTATCTTAATAATTTTTAAAATTTTTTTCTTAATTTTTTATTGACACATTGGTCATTGAGGAATATTTAATTTTCATTTTTTGTTTTATTACTTTATGGTCAAAGAAACAATATGATTTCAATTTTTAAAATGTTTTCTGAGACTTGTTTGTTGGTCTAACATTTAGTCTACTCTGGATAATATTTTATGTGCTAATGAAAAGGGTGCATACTCTATAATTATTTGTTAAGACGCTCTGTAAATGTCTGTTATGTCCATTTGGTCTGTGATATAGTTTAAATCCAATGCCTCTTTGTTGCTTGTTTGTCTAGATTATCTGTGCATTGCTC
>NW_006964908.1:0-672 GCF_000164805.1 Carlito syrichta
GCATATTCTGTCCGGCATGTTAAAAGATCATCGGACCCCTTCCTCATCCTGTAAGAAGATTTTTTCCATTTTATGATTGTTTTAAACAGATTTCTCAGGACTCCAATGACATCATAGCTGAATGTGCTTGAAAGTCCAAATTGAGATGATTAATTACAAACATAGCATGATTTACGATATGATGGGAAGAATTATATTTAAATTCCCCTTCCTGCAATTTAATTATTTGATTTTTTAACGTCTGATGGGCTCTCTCTACTACAGCTTTACCTTGAGGATTATACGGAATTCCTGTAGAATGTGAGATGCCAAACCGGGTACAAAACGACTGAATGCATAAGCAGGAGCATTATCTGTTTTTGATTGTTTAGGAATACCCAGCTGTAAAAAAAAAGAGAGAATTAATGTTGAACTAAATCTTTATAGGCTCACCCATTTCTGAGTGAGGCTAAAATTACACGAGAAAATGTATCTACTGTCACATGTAGAAAATGACAATTTCCCAAATCTTTGGAAAATGAAATGAGTAACATACATTTGCCACAAAACATTAGGGTTTAATCTGCAGGGATTAACTCTCGAGCGAAGGGAGTTATTAGAAGTAGGACACGAAAGTACAATTTTTTATGATTTGTCTACCCTTTCTCTTGAAATGTGAAACTGATGCCTTAA
>NW_006964909.1:0-558 GCF_000164805.1 Carlito syrichta
AAACATTTTTATCATTCTTTGATACTTTCCTATTTTCTGGTTCACAAGATGGTCTAGATTCATCATCTATTTTTCTAATACTATCCCTGGCCTGGAATTAACAATTTCTGTACAAAACTCTGGCTTATTTAAGTGTAGCATGAAATTTAAAAATATATATATTCACAAGTTAAACATATATATTTGCATTGAATCTCCAATTATAATTTGGCACCACAAACTTTACTTACTCTAGTATTCTTTCTTTCCATCTCTTCTGTAAGATGAGAAGCCTGATTCTTACCTTCTACATATTTACTTATCTGCCTGTCACCCCAATACCAGTGCTTTCCCTCACTCCACTATGCTCTGACCCCACATACCAGGCTGACCTATACTTAACAGAAATGGACTCCTCACCTTGCCCAGGACCATGCAGATAGACACCTTCCTTACCAGATTCAAGATCCAACATACCACACTACCTATCATGAATAACTACACCCCAAATTAAATGCCTTCTTCATTCCATATGTGCTTTAACATTCCAGTACAGACGTCCCAGTGGCACTCTTCCCA
>NW_006964910.1:0-709 GCF_000164805.1 Carlito syrichta
GGATGACATACTATATTTTTAAATTAAACTAAATTTTTTTTTGAATTGGAGTCTTACTCTGTCGCCCAGCCTGGAGTGCAGTGGCACTCTCACAGCCACTCCAGCATTGACCTGCTGGGCTCCGGTGGTCCTTCCGCTTCAACCTGTTAAGTAGCCAAAACTACAAGCACGTGCTTCCACGCCCAGTTAATTTTTTTTTGTTTGTTTATTGTAGAGATGAGATCTCACCAAGTTGCCCAGGCTGGCCAAGACAGGTCTGCCAAAGTGTTGGTATTACAGGCTGAGCCACCAAGCCCGGACAAGGTGTCCTACTTTAATTGACCAGGTCACCCAGCTAGTAACTGGTAGAGTTGAAGTTCAAACTCAAGCTTGCCTGGATAAGAAAGCCTCACTTGAGTATGGTAGTTAAGAACAATGACTTTAAAGTCAAATATTTATGAATGACTACTTTGTTTAACAAGTCAATTAGAAACCAGAAAGGCATGTGGACTGACAGTGGCTTTATGCATAGTCTGGTAGCAATGCAAACAGTCTCTAACTCAGCCAGCTCTCGGACCACAATCAGAGGGCACAGGTATTGGAAAGAGTTACTGATGGTCATTTCAAAAGCAAACAATTTGAATTCTACACTTTTGCCTTCCCAGTAACAACACTTGTTCTTAGCATAGAAAAAAAAAAAGCCTTGAATTGACTTCACCATCTGTTTTGA
>NW_006964911.1:0-995 GCF_000164805.1 Carlito syrichta
TTAGCATAGAATTGAAAGGTAATAAAGTTTAAGTAGTCATCATGCTACTGAGTGATCTTTAGAAGATATTGATATCAGAACATCATTAGGCTAGTAAGGATTGTTGCACTGCTTTAAAGTGCATCAACTAGCAAAGGGAACAATAAGACAATCTTGGGGTTTGTCCTTCCTCATACCTGAGAAAACATCTGGTGGGTGGGGGATGCCCCTCCTGCACCTGGTTTCATGTTCATGTGAAAGACTTGTGAGACTGTCTAAAATTTGGTGATAAATACCTGCTGTAACTTTCAATAAATGGCTTCTTCTCATTTCACTGAACAGTATTCCACTTTCTTTCTTTCTCTTTCTTCCTCTTTATATCTATCCTTCCATATTTCTTTCTTTTAATATCTGTCCCTACAGATTTGCCAATGCCACCACATCTTCCAAGGGACTTGCCAAAACTTGCAATGGCTGGCCTCCTGCAGTAAACGAGTTAACTAGCTGTCTTAACTAGTTGGTTAATGAGTTATCTAGGTGACTTAAATTTTTGACTGAGTAGGCAGATTACTTAGCTGGTTTAGCACGTTGGCTGACTACTCGTCCGACTTGTTAGCTGGCTTAACAAGTCGGCTGACTAGACGGCCAACTAGTTAGCTGGGATAACTAGTTTGCTAACGAGTTGGCTGACTAGTTAGCAAGGTTAACTTGTTGCCTCCTTGTTTGCTGACCAAACTTGTCTGCCGACTAGTTGGCCAACTAGTTAGCTGAGCTAACTTGTCAGCTTACAAGTTGGTCCACTAGTCGGCCGATTGATTAGCTGACTTATCTAGTTGGCCGACTAGTTGGCAGACCGGTTAGCTACTTAACTAGTTGGCAAGCGATTGAGGTGACAGGTGAGTTGACTTATCTGGACGCCCTGCGAGTGAGCCGACTGGTTAGCTGACTAAGCTAGTCATCCGGTGAGTGAGCAAACTGGTCAGCTGAATTTAGTGAGCTGGTGAATGAGCCAATTG
>NW_006964911.1:2082-2869 GCF_000164805.1 Carlito syrichta
AGCTAGCTGATGTATCTAACTGACTAGCATGTTGGCTGTCTAGCAGGCTAGCCAGCTGACTTAACTAATTAGCTACCGGATTGGCTATATGGCTACCCAGTTGACAACTAGTGGCCTACCTGGTTGGCTAGCTAGCTAGGCAGCTGGCTAGCTTGCTAGTGGGCTGGCCACCTGGTAAGCAAGCCGAGATAAAATGCCAGCCACCTCTATGGAGAGTGGGACAGCCAGCAGGCTTAACTAGCCAGCCACACTGCTGTTCAACCATTTAGCAAGCCAGCTTAACTAGCTAGCCACCTAAATGACCAGCCTACTAACAAGCTAGTTTAACTTTCCATCCACCTATCTAGGCAGTTGACTAACCAGCTGACATAACTAACTGACTTAACTAGATAGCCATCCTGCTAGCCAGCTGCCTTAAATAGCTAGCCACATAGCTAGCCAGCTGACTTGGTAGCTCATTTAACTGCCTGACTTAACTAGCTAGCCATCCAGCTAACCAGCTGATTAATTAACTAGCTACCTACCTAGCCATGTGGTTAGCCAGCTGACTTAAGCAGCTGACTTAACAGCAAGTCTGCTGACTTAATTAGCTTGCTACCTGGTTGGCTAGATGGCTAGCCAGCTCACTTTACTAGCTAGCTACCTGACTGGCTAGATGGGTAGGTAACTATCTAGCTGTCTAGCGAGCTTGTCAACTGGCTAGCCAATTGGCTTAAATAGCCAGCCATCTGGATGGACAGTGGGATAGAAAGCCAGCTTAACTAGCCAGCCACCCTGCTGGTTAGCT
>NW_006964912.1:0-641 GCF_000164805.1 Carlito syrichta
GGACTTATACTACCAGATACCCAATTACAACTATCAGGAGGACCAGAATGTTGCTGGAGTCCTGAAATGACTGATTCATAATACCCACAAGCCAAATATCTCCGAAACATGAAACGAGCTGGAAGCCTTGATTCTTGTTTATACCACAGCAAGACACCCTGAGAATGTTTCGGATTGTGGACTAGTGTATCACAGATTCCTTATTCTTCCTTAGCGAGGGGCCGTGTAATGTCCTGTATATGAGGACTCCCTTTTCCCAGAATCCTGTTTGGAAACCCTGATTCTAGTTTTGCCATTAGCAAGATGTCATATAGATAATCTGATGGAGGAACCGTGTAGAACAGATTTCTTATTTATCCTAAGCTAGACATCATGTAGATTCTGTATATGAGGTCTGTTGTTACCTTTGTCCCAGCTTATAAACCCTGATTATTATTTAGCCCACAGATGATTGCCTGTTGATTTTCTGAGTAAGCTATGCTATAACCCCGATTCTTTTTCTTCCTTGGAAAGGGGCTGTGTATTTTCCTGTATAACTGGATGCTCATTTGATACATCCTGCTTTGAAACTCGGATTCCTTTTTAGCACTTTCCAAGATGTTCTGTAGATTTTGGGATTGAGGACTCAAGTAACCCAGGTT
>NW_006964913.1:0-616 GCF_000164805.1 Carlito syrichta
CAGTGTACCAGCTAGCATTGTGGTGACAGGCTGTGTTCAGCCTCAGTAAAGAAAAATTTTGGCAATCCTTTCACGGCATTTGCCCATACCATGATGGGCAAATGGGTGTATGTACCATTATGAACATACACCTACTCACATCGTACTGTTTAGCAGCTTTTGACCAAAAACAGCATAACCCCCATGCACCACCTTCCCTATTCACCCGATCTCACCTTGACACTTCGAGTAACTTTTTGTGTGTGTGTCTATATCAGGATGAAAAAATCCTAAAAAAAGAACCTCACATTTTGCTGAAGTGGAAGAGATGAAGCCAAAAAATGGCAGAAACTATAAAGCATCAAAATTGATGAGTTCAAATACTGTTTTGAGCAGTGGGAAAGTGTCTCGAAAGCTGTATTGTGTCAAACAAGAGTACGTTGAAGGTGACTAAAGCTTAAATATGTAAGAAAAAATATACCATTTCTATAAATAAATTCTAGTTTTGTTTTGCTTTGTTTTGGGTTCCCCTCTTGTATAGGACACTGCTCTTTTCAAGTGCTATCATTTAATTGTTTGCTTAGACCCTTGCAATAGGAATTGTAACTTTGGTAATTATAATCAAAATATGATATTT
>NW_006964914.1:0-770 GCF_000164805.1 Carlito syrichta
CGCGGCCACTGCACTCCAGTCTGGGCGACAGAGTGAGACTCCAACTCAAAAAAAAAAAAAACAAAAAAAAACAAAAAAAAAAGAAGCATGGTCTTAAGATATTAGGGCATCCTGCTGAATAAAAGACAGATGGCAAAGGAGAAGTGTAGAGAGTAAATAATACAGATACTTTAACTTAGTGCTAATGTTCACCGTATGTAACAGAAAACAGTCTGCAAAACATCTTGAACTGTGTATTGGGATTTAGCAATTGAATTCCCTTATTCCTTCTGTCTATCTTGAAAGCTAAATTTCCTTTCTTGCATCACTCAACATTACCTGGCTACTGTCTTTATCCATATTTATGAGATTTGCACTACTTTTAGGCAACATTTCATTTCCAATAGGCTAGTAGGTATTTGGGATACAGTAACTACTGAAAGACTTGAGTGTTCATCCAGGTGAGAGGTTTGGAATGAGTGTTGATGGTCCTTAATCCAGATGTACCAGAAAGGCACCCAAAACAACGGAAATCAGGCTATTAATCTAGTCCTGCGTTGTGTTTGTATTTTCATTCTTACCATTTTAATCTGGCAGGATTTGAGCATTTGGGGCTTTGTGTAGATAATAATACACAATACACCAAATATGTCAACTATTCTTACATTCTTTGGCCAGCAGCTTTGAAAATTCACCTCAGATGGACGGAGGTTAGCCACAATGAACGATGTGGTATCTATCAATACTTGGATTTTGTGAGTGACCAGAACAGCTGGTCATCTATGTGCTTT
>NW_006964915.1:0-630 GCF_000164805.1 Carlito syrichta
TAGCTGACTTGCTAGCAGACTTAACTAGCTAGCTGGCTAGCTAGCTGACGTATCTAGCTGACTAGATTGTTGACTGTCTAGCTGGCTAGCCAGCTGACTTAACTAGCTAGCTACCTGGTTGGTTAGACAGTTAGCCAGCTGGCTTAACTAGTACCTACCTGGCTGGCTAGTTGGATAGGCAGCCGGCTAGTTAGCTAGAGGGCTAACACCTGGCTACCAGTTCACTTAACTCACTGGCTTAAGAAGGTGGCCATCTGGCTCACCAGTTAACTTAATTAGCTAGCTACCTAACTAGCCATGTGGCTAGCCAACTGACTTAACCAGCTTACTTAACCAGGTAGCCAGCTGGCTAGTTAGCTGACTAAACTAGTGAGTGACCTAGGTAACCAGTTGGGTAGCCACTTGAATTAATTAGCTGAAAACCAGCTAGCCAGTTGGTTAGCCAGCAGACTCAACTAGCTGACTTAACTAGTTAGCCAGCTGTCTTGCCAGCAGGCATAACTAGCCAACAACATTAGCTAGTCTGGTGGCTAGCCAGCTGACTTAACTAGCTAGCTACCTATCTAGCCAGTGGGAAGCCAGCTGAATAACTAGCTGATTAATAGCTAGCTAGCTGACTAGCCAATTGAT
>NW_006964916.1:0-697 GCF_000164805.1 Carlito syrichta
GGGCATGCTCACGGACACTGCGGACTCCACCTACCAGATTCAGGCAATCCTCCCACCTAAGTCCCCTGAGTGGCTGGAACCACAGGCCTGTGCCACCATGTCCAGCTAATCTTTGGATTTATTTTTGATGGCTGACATGAGGTCTCACCCAATGTCCCAGGCTGATTTTGAACTAGTGGGCTCACAGCATCCACTTGTCTCTGCCTCTGAATGACCGGGTTGCCAGGATGATCCCCTGAGCACGGCCTCTCATTGTGGTAGTGTTGGTTGGTATTATTGTATTGAGTCAGAGACATGCAGTGTCACCCAGACCAGAGTGCAGGGGCCCATTCTCAGCCACCACAGCCCCCACTGCCTGGGCTCTGGTGATCCTAGCGCCGTAGCCTCCAGAGAGGCCAGAATGACAGGCGTGCACCACCATACTTGGCTCATTTTGTTGGTTTCTTGTAGAGACGAGGTCTCGCCAAGGTGCCCGGTCTGGTCTCAAACATGGAGGTTAAGGCCACCCTCTCACCTTGGTCTCTGAAAATGCCAGGTTGACAAGTGTGAGCCCCATGCCTGGCCTTCACACCCCTCTCGGAGCCCCAATGTGAGGCCCATTCCCTTCAGAAGACCTGAGACCCCAGAGTGGGTAGCTGGACTCACCCGCTGAGCCCACCCAGAGGATTGCCTGCACAGGCCTGTGTCTTTGCCAGGG
>NW_006964917.1:0-775 GCF_000164805.1 Carlito syrichta
CAGACGAGGTCTCACCCAGTGTCCCGGGCTGGTCTTATACCCGAAGACTCAGGCAGACCACTCGCCTTGGCCTTTGAAGCGTTGGCATGCCAGTCTGAGCCCCTGAGCCTGGGTTGTGGTTGTGGTGGCAGTGGTTGGTATTTTTATTCTGATTCAGAGTCTTGCCCCGTCAGCCAGGAAGGATTGCAGGGGCCCGCTCTCAGCCACCACAGCCTCCACCAGCTGGGCTCCAGCAATTCTCCCACCATGGCCTCACAAGTGCCCGGAACGACATGTGTGCAGCACCATGCTCGGCTCATTTTGTTGGTTTCTTGTAGAGAAGAGGTCTCGCCAAGGTGACCAGGATGGTCGTGAAAATGGAGACTCAGGCCATCCTCTCACCTCGCCCTCCAAACCACCAGAGTGAAAGGTGTGAGCCCTGTGCCAGCCTTCACACCACTCTCGGGGTTCCACTGTAAAGTCCACTCCCTTCAGTCGACCTGGGACCCTGGAGAGGGTAGCTGGAATCACCCACCAAGCCCAATCTAGTGAGCGCATGGGGCAGGGGCATGTCTTTGCAAGGGCAGCCACCCCTCAACCTGCCTCATTCCAGAGGGTGGACCCGGTCACTCCTCCTAAGGACTGCCTTGGGAAAAGGGAGGAGGTGACTCTTAAACCTTGGGGGGCGATCGGGCAAATCACGCCTGTCTCCTCTGCACTCAGGGTGGCAAAGACGAGAAGATAGGCAGAGCCCGGGAGCTGGTACCAGGCTCAACCATAGAAATCCCCCACCTCA
>NW_006964918.1:0-746 GCF_000164805.1 Carlito syrichta
CCAGTGTGGACCTGCTTGCTCCTCCCAGGGTCTGCCTTGGGGACAGGGGCATGACACTCAAACCATTGGGGGGCAGTCGGGCTACTCAGGCCTGTCTCCTTGCACTTGGCGAGGCCAAGACGGAAAGATGGCTGTAACCCAGTAGCTGAGACCAGGGTCTATGCCATAGCAAGCTCCCATCTTGACCCCTAGTCAAACCCAGAAAACCTTCGGTGAGGGCAGGCCTCGGCAGGCAAATCACCTCAGGACCAGTGTTCAAGACCAGGCAGGAAGACCAGGATGCCAACCAAATGGAAAGTCTATGATCTCAGCAGTTTGGGAGCCCCAGGCTGAGAGAATGGCCCGATTTGAGTGCTTTGAGACCAAGCAAGGCTACCAAGTGACAAAATAAAAGAGAGAGAGGTAAAGAAAGAAAGAAAGAATATCTTAATCAACCTAGAAATCCATTCTCCTGCAAATCTTCTCCCCTCAGTCCTTCCCCCTCACACCCCCATGTAGGAGGGTCCCCCAAGCTTGGCACCTTTCAGCCCCAACCCCTACCCAATGTCTGCCACTGCTTTGGTGTGAGAGTTCATGAGGATACCTGGCTGGGTTCCCACCGGCTCTCCTCTAGGAGGTGAGGAATGTGCTCCAGGCTGACTGGCCCTCTGACCCAGCAACGAGGACCTTATGCCAAAAAAGGCCATGGAAACATTCCTTACTTGACGACATTTCTTTCCCTCTAGTCACATTTTCTCTGGCTGTAA
>NW_006964919.1:0-420 GCF_000164805.1 Carlito syrichta
AGCTCCTGCCCTCCCCCATGTCTGCCTCAGAGCAGGACACAAATTACAAAGGTGTCCCCCCTCCTACCAGGAAAGACAAAATTTCATCATTTGACACTTATCAGTTCAGAGTCAGTGCCAGAGGAATCTGTGTAACAAATGTTCCAGCTACCTTTAACTACCATCCCTTTCCCTCAGCTACAGAAGCTAGAAGGGTAGGAGGAAAAATAATGTCTTTCTCTAAAGAAGGAAAGGAGGTGACAGAAAGGAGGATGGATGGTGCATAGTTTAATAAATAGATGGGTGATGAACAGGTGGCTGTGTGAATAGATGATGAACAAATGGATAGTTGGCTAGGTGGATGAGTAAGTGGATGGATGTTTAAATGGATGATTGACTGAGTGGGTGAGTGAGGTGATGGATGATGGATCGATGGATGGA
>NW_006964920.1:0-2780 GCF_000164805.1 Carlito syrichta
CTGGTTTTCCTGCCTGGTTTTGAACACTGTTCCGGAGGATTTCCTCCCCTGGAGGCCTGCACTCACCCAAGGATTTCTGGCTTTTGCTTGGGATCAAGGAGAGGACTTGCTATGATGTCCAGCCTGGTCTCGTGTTGCCAGACACCAGCCATTTTCCCGGTTCGGCCTCACTGAGTGCAAAGGAGACAGGCTGGCCGTCTCCACCCCCTTCAAATGTTTGAGAATCTTGCCCTCCCTTTCCCCGAGGTGGCCCCTTAGAGGAGTGAAAGGGTCCACCCTTGAGAATGAGGTGGGAGGTGTGGTGGGCACCCCGGTGGAGACACAACCCTGAGCCAGTGCTCCCCCCATAAGAGGGCTCAGCTGGTGATGCCAGCCACCCTCTCTGGAGTCCCAGGTTGTTGGAAGGTAGCAGGCCTCATGGTGGGGCCCGGAGAAGTGTATGGAGGCTGGGCACAGGGGCTCACACATGTCATCCTGGCCAACTGGGAGGCTGAGGTGAGAGGATGGCCTAAGCCCCCATGTTCAAGACTAGCCCAGGCACTTTGGCGAGACCTCATGTCTACAAGTAGCCAAAAAAATGAGCCAAGCATTGTGGTGCATGCCTGTCGTTCTGAGAACTCTGAAGGCTGCTGTGGGAGGATTACCAGAGCCCAGTCGATTGAGGCCACAGTGTCTGAGGACTATCCCCTGCACTCTGGCCTGGGCAAAAAAGCAAGACTCCAACACAGAAATAATACCAACAACCACCACCACCACAACCACAGACCAGCCTGAGGACCTCAGCCTGTCATCCCAACACTTTGGAAGCCCAGGCAAGAGGACAGCCTGAGCCTGTGGGTTCGACACAACCCAGGACACAGGGTGAGACCTCGTCTTGGCCATCAAAAATGAATCGAAGATTATGCGGGCATAGTGGCACAGGCCTGTGATTCCAGCCACTTGCAGGGCAGAGGAGGGAGGATCATCTGAGACTGACAGGTGGAGTCCACGGTGGCAGTGAGCGTGACCTTGCACTCCATCTTGGGTGACAGAGCGGGATTCTGACAACAATTAATAATAATCACCACCATCACCATCATCACCATCCCTGCAATTCAGCGCAAGAAGTCACACTCAGGGATCTGAGAGGAAAAGGCGATTTCCGTACTGTCATTTTCAGAAGGCTTCAAAGGTGGCCATCAGCACATCCAGCCTGTACCTTTGAACACCAACACCAGAAGGTCTGCCTCCACTCTCCACACTTGTGCCCAACAGCAAAGACATGTGTGAGCTCACGGAACCAAGGGCCGTGAGTTAGGGCTGCCGTGGGCAGAGTGATCAAGATGGTCCACCAACATCATGGCCAGTGCAGGGTTCGGCTGCTCGGTCTGCAACCTCTGGGTGGGGGAAGGGCCTCTTCATCTCCCGATTACTCATTCATCACCCGCCCATGCAGAACTTTAACTGGGGACCTGAGGTCTTCCATCATGATACACGTGGGAGGCATCTTTTTTGTCATCGGAGTCTCCATCGGCTGGGCTGGAGCATGGTGACAGGATCGTGGCTTCATGGCCTCGACTGTCAGGGCTCAGTCGGTCTTCCTGCCTTGGCCCCTGAGCAGCTGGGACTACTGGGTATTCCATGTCTGACTCTCTTTTGGGGATCTCTCGCCCAGACGTGGTCTGGCCACATCATCCAGGCTGGTCTCTGAACACTGGGATCAAGTAGTCACCCGCCTCGGACTCCAAGGGAGCGGGACTGACCCATGAGAAACAATGCCTGGCCTGAACTCGCATATGCTGTTGGAGGGGATGACACACATGCAACCCCGGAATGGAGGTCACTGTAGCCCATGTAGCTGGGACCCTGGGTGCCACCAAAGACAACACGAATGCTTGTTTTCTGGTGAGTGATGAGGTCTCACTACGTGACCCAGGCTGGTCTCAAACTCCCGGGCTCCAGTGATCCCCCACCTCGGCTCCCAAGCCACAGCCTGATTGTCTCCTCATCCACCATCTTTCAGGAAATCTATGCCCAAGGCTTTGGCCTCCTTCCCCAATGATTTCTATCTGTATATGATGATCCCAACTGATACACAAAATGAATGCTCTTCTTTTTCTTTCCATTTTATTTTTTTTGAGTCAAAATCTCACTCCATCATCCAGGCTGGATGGTGGTGGCTTGCTCCCGGTCACCACAGGCTCGGCCAACAGGGCTCTGGTGATCCTTCCCCACTGACCTTCCAAGGAGTTGGAACAACAGCCGCATGCGACCATGCACGGATCATTTGGTATGCAGGGTAGAGACGAGGTCTTGCCAAGTTGCCCGGGTACGTTTTAGACTCACAGGCTCAGACAAGCCACTGGATTCAGCCTCCCAATGCACTGAGATGATTAGGTTGAGCCTCCGAGCCCAGCCTCAACGCTTCATAAAAAATGAACCAGAAGGCCGATCAGGGCAGCCCATGCCTGGAATCCCAGCACTCTGGGAGACCACATCAGGAGGACGACTGTAGTCCATATGCCCAAGGCCAACCCGGGCCTCACAGGGAGACCTCATCTCCGCACCCATCCAAACAGGGGTTCTGGAGACATGGTGCCCATCATCCCGACCACTCCTGAGGCTGAGGTGGGAGGATCACCAGATCCCATGATTCGAGACTGGCAGTGAATGATGGTCATGTGCCCAGGCCCAAGCCTGGGTCACAGAGCCAGACCCTGTCTCCAAAAACATCAGAATCATACACAGATTCTCAACTGAATGTGGTGTGTTCAATGGGTGACTGGATTTGGAGTCAGAAA
>NW_006964920.1:4028-4769 GCF_000164805.1 Carlito syrichta
AACCATGGCCAGAGGATCACCAGAGTGTAGCCAGTGGATGCTGTGGTGGGCAAGAGCAGGTCCCTCCACTCCAGCCTGGGTGACACAGTGGAACTCTTACTCAGAATAACAATACCAACCACCACCACCACCACAACCACAGGCCAGGCTCACGGTCTCAGCCTGGCATCCCAGTCTTTGGGAGACCAAGACGAGTGAATGGCTGTCGGAGTACCGGCTCTGACCGAGGGGGCTTAGGACCCACACCGGAGAATCTGGACAGAGAGAAGAAACCACTCAGAGGCAGTTCTTCTGGGAACAGTCTGATCAGGACTGAAGCCAAATTTTATTCAAACTCCTTCTAACTTATATACTATTTTCTATACTCTCCAGCAGTGTGATAATTACTTGCTGGGGGTATACAAATTCCATAGGGTGTATTGTGCTTTACAAACTATGTATCACAAGACCATCACAAGATTAATGAGTTCCAAGCAAACAATTCAATTTTATGATGCATGACATGCTTCACAAAACTTATATTGAAATAACAGGTGCATGATTTTTAACAATGATTTTACAAACCGTTTCCCATAATGTTCAATAAATCATTTATGCTGTACTTCTTGTTCTACTCCATTCATGCTGTACTTCTTGTTCTAAACTCTGATTAATACAAAATTTTTCTAAGTTAAATCCTAGTTAATAGCTCCTAATAGCTTTAACGATTAATATTATCAACTTAACATTATACTACAATCT
>NW_006964921.1:0-798 GCF_000164805.1 Carlito syrichta
ATTCTATACTTAACCCTTAACTGTACCCCACAATATCACAATAAAAAATATTGATCATAAAAAAAATGTGTTAATGGCCTAAATATCTACTGACAGGTGACTGGTGCTGTAGTAAAGGGAGATCCAAGCCCAACTGCCTGGAGGGAGATTACAGACCCCAGTACCTCTCAAATCCTGTTCTGATGGATGTTGGCACTGATCTGAATGGAGGTAAGCCCAAATCCTTCGTGCTCTGCTTTTGATCCCACAGGTGTGGAAGCTCTTCATCAGGTTTGGGAGATCCTTATCACAGAGAGAAGCTCTACGTTAGGTGCAAGAGTCCTACTTAATGTGTGGGAGCCCTTTATCAGGTGTTGAGGCTTCTCATCAGGCAGACGAGCTCTTCATGAGGTACAGAAGCTCGCCATCAGAGCAGGATCTCTTTATCATGTAGGTGATCTCTTCATCAGATGTTAGAATTTTTCCTCAGTTTCAGAAGCTCCACTCAGGCTCCAGGACTCTATGTAAGGTGAGGCAGCTCCACCTCAGGTGCAGGAGTTCTCCCTCAGGTTCAACACTCTTACTCAGATGCAGGGGGTCTTCGTCAGGTGCTGGAATCTTTCTCAGGTGGAGGGGCTTTCCCTCAGGTGTTGGGCTATCTCTCAGGTTCACAGCACTTCCTTGGGTTTAGTTAACTCCCTTGGGTGCAATGCTCTTCCTCAAGAGCAGGAGCTCTTCATAAGGTGCTGCATTTTTTTCTCAGGGGCAGGGGCTTTTTCTCAGGCGTAGGTCTCTTTCTTGGGATGAGCATTCTTATTC
>NW_006964922.1:0-689 GCF_000164805.1 Carlito syrichta
CCTTCTTAGCCTCTTCAAGTGCCAAGGAGACAGTCGTGATTTGCCCGAATGTCCATGACCTCCGAAGGTTTGAGTCACTCCCTCCCTTTCACCAAGGTGGCCCCTGGGAGGAACGAGCAAGTCTACCTTGGAGAACAGGCAGGTGGTGGTCTGCACATTCCCTCAAAGACACGCCCCTGTGCCAGGCACTTCATCTGGGGGATTCAGAGATCGACTCCAGATGACCTCTCCAGGGTCATGGGTCATCAGAAGGGAACTGGCCTCGCGTTTCGACCCTGAGAGGGGTGTGGAGGCCGGGCACAGGGGCTAACGCCTGTCATCAGGGCACTCCGGGTGGCCGAAGTGAGAGGATGGCCTGAGACCCCAGGTTCGAGTCCAGCCTGGGCACCATGGTGAAACCTCATCTCTACAAGAAGCCAAAAACTTAGCCGAGTGTGTTGGTGCATGCCTCTCATTCTGTACACTCAGAAGGCCACGGCAGAAAGATTATTGGAGTCCCAGTGGTGGAGTTTGAGGTGGCCGATAACAGTCCTCGGTGAGCTGGCCTGGGTGACAGAGCGGGACTCCAACTCAGAATAATACCCAAGCACCACCACCACAACCACAAGCCAGGCTCATGGGTACAGCCTGGGATCCTGGCCCTTTGGATGACCTGTCTGTGGGTTCAACAGCAGCCCGACCATGGGGCA
>NW_006964923.1:0-520 GCF_000164805.1 Carlito syrichta
TGACACCTTGAACACAGATCCCATGTTGCAATGGGTGAGGTGACGGGGTCTCCCTGTGTTACCTGGGCAGTCCTTGGGCTCTTGGACTCCTGCCAACTTTCTGCCTCGGCCTCCCAGAGTGCTGGGATTCCTGGCATGCACTACCACACCAGGTCTTCTGGTTCATTTTTGATGAAGGATCAAGATCGTGCTTGGGGGCTCAGCCTCATGATCCCAAGTAGTTGGGAGGCCGAGGCCAGCTGTTGGCCTGAGACTGCAGACTGAGACCTGACCAGGCACCTCGGCAAGACCTCGACTCTACCCTCCATCCTTAATGAGCACATGGCTGGCATTGTGGCTCCTCGGATGACTGGAGATAGGCTCACCAGAGCCTGGTGGGCCGAGGCTGCGGTGGCCTCGGGGAGGGTGACTGTCCTCCAGCCTGAGAGAGGGAGTGAGACTCCGACTCAAAGAAAAAAGTAAAAAGAAGAATAACATCCATTTGTGTATGGTGTTTGGATCATCATGAACAGAGATCATT
>NW_006964924.1:0-7829 GCF_000164805.1 Carlito syrichta
TATTTCATATATATGTTGGTCGCTCATATGTCTTCTTTGAGCATTGTCTGTTCATGTCTTTTGCCCACCTTGTAATGGGGTTGTTTGTTTTTTTCTTTTCGGCACTTTTGAGTTCCTTGTAGATCCTTGATGTTAGGCCTTTGTCAGACATGGAGTTGGCAAATACTTTTTCCCAGTCTGTGGGCTGCCTTCCTGCTCTCTTGACAGTTTCTTTGGCTTTACAGAAGCTTGTCAGTTTAATGAGATCCCACTTGTCTATCTTATCTCTTATGGCCCGTGCATTTCAGTTTTTGCTCAGAAATTGGATGCCAGTTCCAACTTCCATAAGGGTGTGTACTGCATTTTCTAAAGTACTTATGGTTTGAGGTTTTACATTTAGGTCTCTGATCCATTTAGAGTTAATTTTTGTGTATGGAGATAGATAGGGGTCTTGTTTGAATCTTCTGCATGTGGTCAGCCAGTTTTCCCAGCAGCTTTTACTGAATAGTTTCTCTTCTCCCCATTGGTGGGTGGTGGAGGCTTTGTCGAAGATGAGTTGGTTGAGAAATTAAGGTTTTGCTTCTGGAATCTCAATTCTATTCCATTGGTCTATATGCCTGTTCTTGTAAAAATGCCCAAGCTGTTCTGATTATTGTAGCTTTATGGTAAAGTTTTAAAGTCTGGTAGTGTGAAACTTACTGCTTTTGTTTTATTTTTGCTTTGTTTTTTGTTTTTGATTTTCTGAGGATTGTTCTGGCTATTTCTTGGTTGTTTGTGTTTCCATATTAATTCCCATATTGTTTTTTCTAGATCTGAGAAGAATGTTGCTGGTAATTTGATGGGTATTGCATTAAATCTGTAGATTGCCTTAGGTAAGATAGACATCTTCATAATGTTGATTCTTCCAATCCATGAGCATGGGATATTTTTCCACTTGTTTAGGTCATCTTTGATTTCTTTGAGCAGTGTTTTGTAGTTTTCATTGTAAAGGTCTTTCATGTCTCTAGTTAGAAAGATGCCAAGGTATTTCATTTTTTGTGTGTGGCTATAGTGAATGGGATTGTACTTTTCATTTTGGTTTCTGTTTGTTTATTATTGGTGTAAAGAAATGCGATTGTCTTTTGCACATTTATTTTATACCCTGAGACTTTGCTGAAGTCCTTAATCAGTGCAAGGAGGTTTTTGACAGATTCTCTTGGGTTTTCAAGGTACACAATCATGTTATCTGCAAAGAGAGATAACTTGACTTCCTCTTTTCCTATTTGAATACCCCTGATCACCTTCTCTTTTCCGATTGCTCTAGCCAGGTGGACATGCTTTTCAATATAAGATACCTTTAAATCAGTTTCACTCTGTTACAGTCTGAGTAAACACTCAGCTGCTATCTCAAAATGCCAATAAATTGAGAGGAAGGGAACTGGCAGAAAAGTTTGTTTCTGAATTCTAATTCAGAGAGCAGAACCTGGCTCTTTGCATATTTGGAACAGGTCTGCTTGCCACTTGAGTTTCACAGTCCATTTTTACAAGTTTAGGGTTGCTGGTACCTATACATTGAATGTATGACTGACAGAACATTGTATAGTTTCAGTCTCATTTTGTTAACAGTAACATTTATGGTCCACATTCCCTGGTGTCAGCTACTCGAAGTTAGCTCACTGTGTAATCAGTAACACCAAAATGAAGAGTTGAATAAGCTTGCCATAGAGTAAGGGAGTTAACAGAGCCTGTTACAAAGTAAAACTTATTCACTACAACATATTGCTGATTAGTAGTTATAACACACAAAAAGTTATATAAATTACAAGGCTTATGGTTACATGAGTGCTATATTTTCAAATCTATGGCCACTGATAAAAGAGAGTGAATAAGTATTTATCTCTCTCAGTTGAGTGAGCACAGTCTGCAGGGGGTTACAAGCTCATTGAAGTAACTTAAAAGAGATTGTATAGGAGACATGGGGATACACTTTCTTTTGCTAATTCTCAAGACTGCAGGTGTATGCAGGCCCACTAGAACATTATGCCTTTCTTTAAGGGTGTAGCATATGGACAAACAATAGTGGGTTTCTGTATCAACTCTTCTTGCTCAAACCATTAAAAAATGCCCTGCTCTATCTTATACAAAATTAGCATCTTTACATCCTTCTTCCTAACAGCAAAGTCAATTTCCTTATCTATTTTTACTAATGAAAATAAACTGAGTGAATGAGAATTTAGAGTAAGGGGTTATCTCAGTAAATAATTTTTTTTTTTTTAGTTGGAGTCTCACTCTTGTCACCCAGGCTGGAGTGCAGTAGCATGCTCACAGCCACTGCAGCTTCAACCTGCTGGGTTTGGGCAATCCTTCTGCCTCATCCTTCCAAGTAGCTGGAACCATACAAATGCCCAGCTAGTTTTCACGAATTTTTTGTAGAGACAAGGTCTTACCAAGTTGCCCAGGGTCGTCTCGAATCCCCTGGCTCAGGCAGTCCTATTGCTTCAGCCACCCAAAGTGCTGGAATTGCATATGAATTCCTGTATTGTTTTTTCTAGTTCTGAGAAGTCTCAGTAAATACATTTTAAATAATTTTATTATTAATAACATTTAACATATAACTTCCAATTACTGTACAATGCTTACTTTTAATTTTCCCTTTCCAGGAATGAAATAGTATTAAAATTTTTTTTTTGCTTATAAACGTGTTTAAGTGAATTAAAAATTATACATATTTGTACATATTTATGGGGTACAGTGTAATATTTCAGTACATGTATATAATGTGTAATAATCAAATCAGAGTAATTAGCATATCTATCACCTCAAACATTTATCATGTCTTTGTGTTGGGAACATTAAAAATCCATTCTTTTAGTAATTTGAAAATATACAGTAAATTGTTGTTAATTATAACTGTGCTATAGAACATTACAATTTATTTATCCTATCTGGCTGTAATTTTTTATGCTTTAACCAGCCTTGATCTATACCTTCTTCCCTCTACCCTTCCCAGCCTTTAGTAACCAGTTCTATTCTTCTACTTCTATGAGATCAACTTTTTTAGCTTCCACATATGAATAAGAACGTATTGTATTTGTCTTCCTGTGCTTGGCTTATTTCACTTAACATATTGTCCTCTAAGCTCATCCAAGTTGCTGCAGTAACAAGATTTCCTTCCTTTTTAATGACTGAATATTATTCCATTGTGTATATATATATAACCACATTTGGTTTATCCATTAGTCTGCTGATGGACACTTAGGCTGATTCCCTATGTTGGCTGCTGTGACTAGTGTCACACTAAACATGGGAGTGCAGATATCTCTTAGACATACTGACTTTCTTTCCTTTGGATATATTACCTAGTAGTAGAATTGTTGGAACATATGGTAGTTTCATTTTAAGTTTTATGAGGAACCTCAATACTATCTTCCAGAATAACTAAACTAATTTACATTCTCACTAACAGCTTGCAATTCTCCTTTTTTCTGCATCCTCGTCAGAATTTATCATTTTTTGTATTTTTTATCATAGCCATATTAACTGGGGTAAGATGATAGCTCATGATTTTCATTTGCATTTCCCTGATGATTAGTGATGTTGAGCATCGTTTCATATACCTGTTAGCCATTCGTATGTCTTCTTTTGAGAGAAGTCTATTCAGCTAATTTGCCCATTTCAAAAATTGAATAATTTGTTTCCATTGCTGGCGAGTTGTTTGAGTTCCTTGCATATTCTGGATATTAATCCTTTATTGGGTGAATAGTTTGTGAATATTTTCTCCAGTTCTGCTGGTTGTCTTTTCACTCTGTTTTTTCCTTATTGTGCAGAAGCTTTTTGGTTTGATATGCTTCCCCCAATTAATGGTCTTGGTGCCTTTTGTTGACAACTAACTGTTAACTGTAAGTACACGGATTTATTTCTGGGTTCCCTATTCTGTGGAACTCTAGCTTTTAACATGAAAATCAATAGCTTTTCCTATATAAGCTATTTTTACACACATTCTTAGGAACATACTATATATGGAAGCCAAAAGATCTTAGACTGAGGACTTAATAGAATACAATGCTGTCTTTATTGCTGACTTCAGTTTTTAAATAAAATACAGATCTTCGGGTTTTTTATTTTCCACAAGTATAACCAATATATGTACTAAAAAAACACAAAGTTTCAGTTTTCAAAATATCAAGTTAAGAGAAAAAAGCAATGATTTATAGTGTGTGTGTGTGTGTGTGTGTGTGTGTGTTTAGTGAAATAGAAAAAGACTGATTGATTATATTATCTGGCAGATCCACAATATGTTTAATGTTTTATTTTACAAATAAGCAGAAAGTATTGAGAGATCTTAATTCAAATAGCTCATCAGATGTGCCTTTGAATCATTCAGGCACTGTGTTGGTGTGTTGGCAAAGAACTTCTGTTAGCTCCTGAGTTAAACAATGTAGAAAGAGCTGGCTGACATACTCTAGGGGTGCTGCATGGCAACGTAATAACATCAACACTGTGTGATGATTTCTATTTGAGAAGAAGAAAGTAATGCTGGCATCTTGAGCAGCAAAGAGATTCCAAGTTATACCAAGTATCTTCAAGTCCCTTGATCTTTTAAATTCAAATCCACAGTGAAGGGCACAGAAGATGACATATAAGATACTTCAAGTTACAAGCTGGAATGCCTAAAATATTCTCTTAGAAGGGAAGTATAAAAAAGAAAAAAATAACTAAAAAGTCAAAGCCAATATGATAGCAAACTTATTGACATGGCACTCAGCAGGGATACCAGGGGGAGAAAAAGGAATTGGAATACAAGTTCAGCATACATGGCAAGAGTGTAGTAAAACAAAACAAAACAAAACTACTTTAAGGAAGTGGAGAGCCCCTATAGGAATATTCTCAAAAATAAAAAAAACGTAGTTTTTAAGAAAAAGCAAAGAGCCAGGTGCAGTTGCTCACACCTGTAGTTCCAGTACTTTGAGGAGCCAAGGAGGAAGAATTGCTTAAGCCCAGGAGTTGGAGACCAGCCTGGACAATGTAGTGAGACCTAATCTCTATTATAAATGAACAAATACATTCATATACATTTTTTTAAAAGAGAAAGTAAAGTTTTCATTTGTTTGCTTTTATAAGACAAAAAGGTATAACTTCATCTTGGCAAGAAGTATATCCTACTTGTCTACAGTTAAGAAGAAAAAATCAACTGGGTGCAGTGGCTCATGCCTATAATCCCTGTACTCTGGGAGGCAGAGGCTAGAGGATTGCCTGAACCCAGGGGTTCAAGACCAGACTACGCAACTTGGCAAGACCTCGTCTCTACAATAAGTAAAATAAAAATAAATTAGCTGGGGTTAGTGGTGCATACCTGTAGTTCCAGTTACTTAGAAGACTGAAGTAGAAGGATTGCCTAAACGCAGCAGGTCGAGGCTACAGTGGCCATGAGCATGCACTGCACTCCAGCCTGGGCAGCAGAGTGAGAGTCCAACTCAAAAATAATTAAAAAAAGAAGAAGAAAATTACTCTCTGACACATGACAGGAAAATATCAGAACAATGAATATTAGTGCTTGAAAAAAGATAAAAAATGAAATCCTGTCTTCTTCTTAATAATGGGGAAAATAAAACTTAGGGAACGAAAAAGATTTGCTGAAGGTCTACAGGTAGTTAAAGGGCTAAAAAAATACGTCTCCTGGTACCCCACCCTGTGTTCTTCCTCAATATTCCTCACCTCTTAGTTGTTTGTTGTCTTTGCCTGGTTAAATATAAAACATGTTTATTATGAAATATTGAGAAAATACATAAAAGTACAGAAAGGAAGATTAAAACATTCTACAATCACACTATCCAAAAGTAAAGCAAAGTTTATCATCTTTCAGAAACCACAAATGAAAACCTATATTATAAAAAATAACCTGAGAATTCAACAGTCCATGACTTGAAATGGATGAAATCATGGACCTAAAATCGGACACTCAGGAGTCTTTGTCTTAGCTCTCACTGATACAGTTTGTTTCACAATTCTGGCTTTCAGTTTCTCATATGCTTATCTCTTTAACTGCACATTGAAAACTGAGAATTACCATTTTTACTAAATGGTCTAGGGGCAGATATGCTTGATATCCCACAGTTCATCTGGATGATAGAACCCAAGAGATGACTAGATGATAACTGATAATACTGCTCCAGAATGTTATATACTTCCTGAAGTATCCTTACACTCATCCCAAAACGGAGGCCTAGAAAACCCCTTTCAGCTTAACTGCTGCTTTCACACACCTGTAGCCCCATCTACTTGCAAGGCTATGGCAGAAGGATTTCCTGAGCCCAGCAGGTTGAGACTGCAGTGGCTATGAGTGTGCCATGCACTCCAATCTGGAAAACAGAGTGAGGCTCCGACTCATAAACAATTTTTATCTATTTATTTATTTTTGAGTCGGAGTCTCACTCAGTTGCCCAGACTGGAGTGCAGTGGCCACTCCTGGCCACCACAGCCTCGCCCTGCTGGGCTCCGGCAATCCTTCGGCCTCAGCCTTCCAAATAGCTGGAACTACAGATGCATACCACCATGCCCAGCTAATTTTTTGTGTGATTTTTTTTATAGAGAAAAGGTCTCACCAAGTTGCCCAGGCTGTTCTTGAATGCTTGGGCTCGGGCAATCCTCTTGCCTCAGCCTCCCAAAGTGCTGGGATTACAGATAGGCCTATTCTATATTTAACAGCATATCTTAGTTCAGATTAGTCACATTTCAAGTGCTCTGTAGCCACATGTGGATAGTGGCCACCATACTGGACAGCACAGACTTACAGAATTCATTACACAACTTAGTAGCTGATTATCAAGTCTAGGCAGGCAGAAGGCAGGTCCTCCATGATATTAGACTCATAACTGGAGTAATGTTCACCCCTAAACACCCCTATGACATGCTGATGCCCTCTTTTCAAAGGAGGAGGTGACAGCGATGGGTTGAATGTTCGTGTCCCCACCCACTCCACCCCCCAAATTCAACATTGAAACTTATTCCCAAAATGATGGTATTTGGAAGTATGACTTTTGAAAAGTAGTTAGGTCATGAGAATGGACCCCTCACAGTGGGACTGGTGCCCTTATAAGAGGACACATGAGAGGCCTTGCTTTTGTCTTTGCTCTTTCTGTCATGTGAGGACACAGTAGAAAGGTGACTATCTAAAAACCAGGAAGAGGGCCCCTCACCAGACAAGGTATTAGCCAGTGTTGATGTGTTATATCCACCCAGACGTACTGGCCCAGTGATAAATCATCCAGATAATGTGCTAATGAGGTAAATCTTTCCTCTGACAAGCGCTAGTTCAGTTCAGTAAGAGGATGTGGGAGGATGGCGGTGAAGGCTTCTTGGCCTCCGAATATAAAGAGCAAGCATTGCCTATCTGAGATGGGGAGAACTGCCATTACGTCCACGTTTTTACTTCTTCTATATAACTAGCAATGTATATACCTAAAAGTGACCACTGGATTCTCCACATGCATATTTTATTGTTCATAAGGACTGGGTAGGCTTTTAAAATCTGGTTCCAAGAGACTGCTATCACTAGTTCTAGACATACAACTACTGATTGATATTAATAAAGTTAAGACTTGTTCCTTGGGCATAGAACAGCCATTAAAAGATACGTCACTAAAAGATAAATGCCTCAGTTAAAAAACAAAAAAAAGAAATATTTTCAGGGAAATATTTCAAATTCAAAAATTCATGGCAAACAATGAAATCTGTTACTGAAAACCTCAGAGAAGACAGCCAGTTGCAGAGTGTTTAGACTTTCGTTTAAGGGTTTTTATCATCTAGCTCAAATAGAAACATTCGATTGTTGTTGTCACCTGTCTCTACAAGGGTATTCTAATTTCCCAGTA
>NW_006964925.1:0-406 GCF_000164805.1 Carlito syrichta
AGCTGACTTAAATAGTTGGCCGGCTAGTCGGCCAACTGTTTAGCTTACTTAACTTTCAGGAGGCGAGGGAGCCCTCAGGTGAGCTGAATTAACTAGTCGGTCAGTGAGTGAGCTGACTGATCAGGTTACTTAACTATTGTGTCTTAATTAGTTGGCTACTGAGTTAACTAGGTGACTTAAATAGTTGGTGGACGATGAGGATAACTACTTATCTGGTTTGACACATTGGCTGACTATTTGGCTGACTTGTTAGCAGGCTTAACAAGTGAGTTGACTTATCTAGTCAGCCAGCGAGTGACCTAACGTGTGGGCTACCTTAACAAGTCTGTCAGCGAACAAGCCGACCGGTGAGCAGATTTAACTAGACAGCTGGCGAGCAAGTCAACTAGTTAGTTTACCTGTTGGA
>NW_006964926.1:0-365 GCF_000164805.1 Carlito syrichta
TGTTGATTCATCCTATCCATGAGCATGAAATATTTTTTCATTTGCTTGTGTCTTCTTGGATTTCTTTAAGCAGTATTTTGTAGTTCTTTTTGTAAAGTTCTTTCAGTTATCTGGTTAGGAAGATGCCAAGGTATTTCTTTTTTTGATTTTCTTTTGAGGCTATTGTGAGTGGTGTTGTGCTTTTTATTTGCATCTCTGCCTGTTTGTTGTTGTTTTATAGGAATGAAACTGTCTTTCGCATGTTTATTTTGTACCTGAGACTTTGTCAAAGTCCTTTAATAGTGGCAAGCAGGTTTTTGACTGATTCACTTGGATTTTCAAGGTATATGATCATATCGTCAACAAAACCTCAATTCCTCAACCAA
>NW_006964927.1:0-10475 GCF_000164805.1 Carlito syrichta
CCAACCCCTCATCCTGTGTGAGTACCAACCATATCCTCTGTAGGATCTTTTGGTAAATTAATGTCACCCTGAAAAACAGTTTTAGCCATTGTTTTTTAATCACAAATACATTTCATAAGTCATCTATATTTACTACAAACCTGTCATAAGCTACATAAGACCACATATATGTTCAAATGGCATAATATGCTATTTTATTAAACAGACATTTAGATAATAAAAAAATACCAGGCTAATTACATAAGAAAGCAGAAGGATGACAGAACATAAAAATATTACAACCCCCTATGAAATGTGAATATAAATGTGAATATAAATCAAATAAATGAACGCATCTACAGCTAACTTAATGATACAGTATTTCTTGTGTTACATTTGCTTGACTAAGGAGGGTAAGTTGTCACATAACAGGATTTCTAAAATGAGTAGTTGCTGATGTGTAAATAAGAACAAAGTGCAAGCACTCAATTTACATACACATTGGCTCCAAAAGTTGACTTAGAACTTAAGCATATTTTCACCAAGAAATATTCTAAGAAAGGGGCTCTCAGAGTTGCCCATGGAACAATGCTTAACACATATGTAGTGGAGCTATAGCAGTGAGACTTTTAAGGGATCTATGCATTTAACACCTTCTGCTATGGTTAAGTGCTGTGCAGGTTCAAAAGATCAGGGTGGATTCCCTGCCCTCCTGATGTTGTCACATGGCCTTCTTCCCTATACCATTCTGCCAGCCTCTGTGACTAGCAGACACTAACAACATGTGTTCAACCCTAGTGAAGAGCAAGGAGCAGTGCTACCCATCCCTCGTCCCTGCAAGTAGGCTCAGAGACAGTCTGCAGTGGCAGCAGCTCTGGCCAGAGGGGTGAATAGCAGAGGGTGGCAAGTAGCAGCAGGCAGGCAAGGATTGGTGAGGGAGGAGCGAATTAAATGGAGAATGCTGGCAGGAAAGCTTGACCCTGCTGACACGGACAGTTTGATGATGTGAAACTGTGGTCACTCTTCAGTCAGTTAACATTCTGAAAGCTTCCTACCTGGTTCTTGAGCAGAGTTCTGAAAGAGTGGCCCTACCTCATGACTCAACTGTAGCTGTGTGCGGCCTTTAGGCTTGTACCTTGAACTCCAGTGTTCCTCACTCCCAGCTACTGCCCATGCAAGCCACCCTGCCCTCTTGGTTTCCCTTCTTCTATTCAAGCAACCCCAGCCACTCCCTGCTGGTCTCCAAGCTGGTCTCCCTTCTTCTATTCTTGCCAACCCACCCGCTCCTCACACACACACCCCACACACCATTACACACAACCAAGATGTCAAAGTAATCTCTAAAGATCAATCCAACCACTTCCAACCTGGAGGAATACTCCAATGTTTCTCCATTATCCTTGGAGTAAAATCCAAATCATTGGGTAGGGACTGATAAGTTCCCCAAGTACAGGGACCTGATTTTATTTCCTGCCTCTCTTCCCCTATTGTTCTTAGGTTCCAGCCACAGACTTCCTGCTGGTTCCCATCTCTGGGGTATTTTTACACTTATTGTTCCCTCTGCCTGGAATGTTCTTCAACAAAATCATCTGTACAGCTTATCATTCCAATCTCTGTTCAACTATTACTTCCTTCCAATCACCCAATCTAAAGACCCTCTCCCATCACTTTCAAAATCATTGCCCCGTTTTATTTTCTTCAGAGCACTTATTATCTGATATGATATTATTAGTCTACTTGCTCATTAGTTCCACAGCAGCAACCTTGTCCATCATGTCCTTCTTGAAATGATCTAAACAGAGAAAATTACCGTCTCCTAGAGTGTCTTTGTCTAAATCATTCCACTTTATTTCCAGGATCCCTCCCACTCTTCCCTGGCCCAAGTCACCCTCCCCACACACATCTTTAATAGAATGCTCATGGCACTCATTTGACATTGAAACTATATACATTTATTTTCCATTTGCTGTGATGAAGAACTAATGAGGGAGCTTCAGCCACAGTGATTGCATATGAAACTACCCTGAGTCTGCAGGAGAGGAGATGACCACAAACTCAGCACACTTTCAAGGCCCCTGCCTTCCCTATGGCAGCATCCTGTGCCTTGTCAAAGGCTTATCCTGGCCAAGACCTAATGTTTTGCAATAAGGGAAACTGAGTCCCATAGAAATAACTTTTCAAAAGGTTGCTATTTTGTTTTCATTTTCTCATCTGAAAAAATAAGGACACCCATAGAGCCTATTCTTAGGATTGTAATATGTTTATTAATATTCATAAAACTCTACTACTATTATGAGTTATCAGTAAAATCTATTACATGCCTTCCATGAGAAAGGTCCCAAGATTGATATGTATTCAAATGTACAAAAATGATCATCTAAATCCTTGGGGATAATGTATCTAAGAGAAGGTATAGCAACTGAACATCAAAGAATATAACCAACTTACTGATTGTTGTCCTAGAGTATCTCAGAGTTCCTAAGCCATGATCTGTAAAACTAGAGCTTCCCAGCCAGGCTCAGTGGCTCAGCCTGTAATCCCGTGCCTTTGGGAGGCTGAGGTGAGTGGATTGCCTGAGCCCATGGGTTCGAGACCCACCTGGGCAGCGAGAGCTCATCTCTACAATAAATCAAAAAAATTAGCTGGGCGTGGTGGCGCATGCCTGTAATTCTGGCTACTTGGAAGGCTGAGGCAGAAGGATCACCAGAGCCCAGCAGGTAGAGGCTGCAGTGGCCGGGAGCGGCCACTGTACTCCAGTCTGGCTGACAGAGTGAGACTCCAACTCGAAAAAAAAACAAACTAGAGCTTCCCATAGAATGACAGGGCTAGCTAAACTGGAAAGAAACTGTGGCTAATCCTCAGACTGCCACAGTGACCAGCTCCACTTTCGACTGTGGTCAGTGACATAAACATTTAAGTATAAGTTCTTAAATAGAAGTTTCATTTGGATATTTCTATAGGATTTTATTTCCCTTGCTGCAGAAAATTTAATGGTAATCAATCAATTGCCCCACTTTTTCAACACATCATTATACATAAAACTCTTGGGAAATAGAAAGAACCTTATAAGAATGAAACTTTCCTCCAAAAACTGACAAGGGCACCTTGTAATAATCTCAAAAGACAACAAGCCAAGATAGGAAGGACTTTTAATCTGAAAGACATGCCCTTTATAGATAAATGAAACGGAGACAATGTCACCTGTGCATCGTTTTGCTACCACAGAATACTCTTACCTAATGTTCGTCTGCTCAGGTCAAACCAGAGCCACTAAACATTTTCAAAACATAGTTTATTTCTACCTGTGCCCTCCAAAATTTAACAGTATCACTATATCGCACTTATATGCCTCTGTAAGACTAATATAATTTTTATTGTACTTTTATAGCTGTTTAAATGAGTAATAAGTCACAGGACCAAAATTATTAACATCTAACATGAACCAGAACACCATAATCACCACAATTCATGTTTTTATATAGATATCAAGTTGTTAGAGAACAAAAGTTGTATAAACAATGATCTGAAATTCACTTGAAGACTAGTGATGTAGACATTCTCAAAAGCATTTAATTTGAGTCAGATGTTACAGCAACAATTCCAAAATGCTTTATTAACTGCATCAGTATTATTAATTTCACTCTTAAGATGTCCTAGTACCTTGGGCCTTTTCAACTCATTAGTTAATGAAAATTGCTTTCACTGTACCAGTACCTTGACTTGACTTTTAAAATGGAAATTCTCAACTTCTGGCCCTAACATCACTTCTTCAGGTAAGCAAACATATGATTATGCCAATGAAATAAACAGGAAATGAAAAGAAACTGGAAAGAAATTCTGTAAAATTTGAGAAAATAACTGTTTTTTTGAACAAACATTCCAACCTAAATCTCACTGAAAGAGAACACAATAATATCAATTAATTTAAAATTAGATCACTTTAATAAGAAAACTCCATCACACTCTGTGGCTTTCCACATCATCTTTATAACAGGACAAGCTTTCTGCAGTAAGAAAAAAACTAGTATCCCTTGGAGCCCCTTTTCATGATGCCAATGTTGCTGATGGTTAGTCACCCCTTGAAAATCACCTGCAAAAGACAAACCAGCAGAAGCATTGAGCTTAACACAAGCCAGGTGTCTTGGATTAAGAGAAGCTAAAAACTAATTACAACAATCACAACATTTTTCCTCCAAGATTCAACTTTTGTTGAGCTAATCCAAAAGTGCAGATGACAGGAGGCAAATCTCTCCCATCAATGAGCGGAATCAAAATCTCAGACTCTTATGCATGGTGGAAGCAGAGTGATTGGAACAGACAGGAATGAAATGAGGCCAACTGATAGACTTGCACCAGGCCTCCTTACACACTACTGTTACAATTGAACATAATTGATTGGATGAGCAACAGACTCTCCATGCCCACTCCTCCTCTCCCCTTCTAGACTACTGACCCATTTGTTTGCCTGGCTTGTAGCTCATTTGGATTTCCACCAGAGACTTACAAACAAATGGTGCAAAGAAGAAACTCAACCCAACCAATTAGCTCCTTGTTAATATCCCTGAATAAGGCTGATTGAAGAAACTCAATCCAACCAATTAGCTCTTTGTTAATATCCCTGAATAAGGCTGATTAAGAGAAAAAGTTGAAATATAAACTTAATTGAAAAGTTAAGTATTTTTTAATGGACTTATCCACCTAATGCTCATTGTTATTTGCCATGCTACAAAACGTGTAACATCTTCACAAAAACCTTTAAACAGTTTTTACATTTTAAATTTTAAAGTATGAATAACCTGGATTATATATCTACCACAAATTATTTATAAATAGCATTTAAGGAAAATTGTATTTTTTCACAGTTGTTGTAAAGTTAAATTCTGTTTTCCAGATGGCATAGCTTGCTATGTTCTCTATGCTAGATAATTCTATTGTTATAGAACTAGAAATGAAACACTAAATGGAATTGTATGATATTGTTCTAAATGTCAAAAAGTGTTCTATACTGAAATAGTTCAATAGATTAGAATCCTGAAACACATAAAAAAATTAGTTATTGCTTAACTAAAAAGTGCCAGTTACTAGAGGAAGATGAAAATACCCAAATAACTAGATTTCATTTTTATATTGCTAGTGAGCTTGCAAGATGAAGAAAGCAGGTCAACCCCAGAGAGATGACAAAGCAAGCTGTGATCCTCATTATTGGTCTTCCAATCCTCCCTCTTCACATCCATGCCCTGCCCCCATTGACGCCCTGCATCAGTGTCTTCCAGATGTCCATTTTCCTTGTTAGTGCCCTCTTGCTTCTATGACCCTCATATATTATCCCTCTCAAGCCCAGACTAAGGCAGTTTTCTGGTTCAAAATTTTTCTTCTTCTTACTCTCTACTTTAGAAAGAAAAACAATATTTTTCAAAGTATAGTTTCTACTAGCTGTATTGTAATCATTAGGATGCTTTCTAAAAATGCAGACTCTGGGCTACCTACCAGTCTGAATATATATATGTATATATATGTGTGTGTATATATATGTACATGAAACCCAAGAATCTACATTTTAACATGATTCCAAGGTGATTCTTATTCACACTGAAGTATGAAAACTATCACATGTACACATACTATCAAAACTTCATTTTCCTCAGAACAAATAATCACATTGAATTTTTAGTAAAAAGTAGCTAACTAAATTATCTCACACTAAGATTATCACCTACCCTACAAGGGCCTACAAGTAGCATACTACTTATGGCACTTGAGGAAAGTGTACTAATTATTCCACATTACCAGATGTCTTCGGATATAGAAGTCTTATAGATACTCCACAAGTTGCAACAAGTAAATAAACATTTCATCTACTGGTATATAAGGCTGGCTCCACCAAGGAGAGTCATGGATTTAGTTCAATGACCATTTCTTAGGAGCCTGCCATATGCAAGATGAAAAAATAATGATGATGCCATAATTTATGCTGTCAGGAATCTATGGACCCTTGAGACCTATAAAGACATGGTTTCAGTGTAACAGTATGGGGGAGAGATGCATGCCATGAAAGAGAAGGGGCACCTGAAGATTTGTAGTAGACTAGCCATGAGGAGATGGTGCCTCAGTAGAGCCTGGAAGGGGAAGAGATTTGTCAGGTCAAGACGTAGTTTGTTTATTTGTTTTCCATGGAGAAGGATGGAAAAGAACACAGTATGAAAAAACCACCTAGTGCAGACAGTGTGAGGTAGGTTTGAAGAAGCTGAACCTGAAGAAGGAGGTGGTATAACACTGGAATGGATCCAGTCAGTGATCTCACTGATCTCATTCCCCTGGCAGTACTGAAAATAAATATCAAGTACATATCCCTAATACACATTTATTTATTTTAAAATGATATATATGACCATTGTATTACTAGATTGTATACTTTAGAGATACACAAAGAAAATATATAAGTATGGCATGAAGATGAAATAAATATTATCTTTGCCATTTTTAAAAATTTTGTGAAGGAAATGTAGTTTATGTTAAATCTATCACTTTATTATTGCCCTTTTGGAGATACAGAGCAAGGGTGCTGGCACCAATATGTATAGTAAATATTAGTGAATCTAAGCTGCTTTCTTCTTTTCTTTTCTATTTGTTTTCTTTTGAGTTGGAGTCTCACTCTGTCACCCAGACTGGAGTGTAGTGGCATACTCACGGCCACGCCATCATCTACCAGTTGGCCTCTGGCAATTCTTCCACCTCAGTCTTTCAAGTGACTGGAACTATAGGTGCACTACCATGTCCAGATAATTTTTTTTTCATTGTAGAGACAAGGTCTCACCAAGTTGCCCAGGCTGGTCACCGAACACACAGCCTCAGGCAATCCACTCGCCTCAGCCTCCCAAAGTGCTGGGATTACAGACTGAGTCACCGAGACCGGCCTGCTTTCTTATTTTCTCAATAAAAGTCCACATCAGTAGATGTCCTACTATGTCATCCTGCATTCCAGTGGATCTTGCATGTTACCTGCTACAGAGCAACGAGGCTATATAAGTTACTGCAATAACCCAAGTGAGAGATAATCAGGGTGTGAACTAAAGCCATGATGTACAAGGCTGAATAGAAATGAACCTACTGAAGAAATACCAAGGAGATAAAATCAACAGGACTTCTGGCTGAATGAAGGGGATTTGGGAAGGGAAAGACTTTCCAACTATTGCAGCAGCCTCTAGCCATAGCCACATGTGGTCATTGAGTCCTACTCATCAGTGTCAGCTGAGATATGCAGTAAGTGGAAAATGAACACTGAATTTTGAAAACTTAATACAAAAAGGGAAATACCAAAAGAAATAATTTTTTAAAAGTAAAACTTCAGCCGGGCTCGGTGGCTCAGCCTGTAATCCCGCGCCTTTGGGAGGCTGAGGTGAGTGGATTGCCTGAGCCCACGGATTCGAGACCCACCTGGGCAACTTGGTGAGACCTCATCTCTACAATAAATCAAAATGAGCCAGGCGTGGTAGTCGCGCCTGTAGTTCCAGCTACCTGGAAGGCTGAGGTGGAAGGATCGCCGGAGCCCAGCAGGTTGAGGCTGCAGTGTCTGGGAGCGGCCACTGCACTCCACTCTGGATGACAGAGTGAGACTCCAACTCAAAAAAAAAAAAGTAAAATTTCACATTAATTGCTAAAATGTATTGCATATTGAAATAATATTTTGCATATATTCAGCTAAATAAAATCAATTTAAAAGTTAATTTTACCTTTTTTATTTTTTAATTTGGCTACCAGAAATTTTTAATTACATATATGTCTTGCATTATATTATTATTGAACAATGAACTATTTAGCAGAATGATTCTGAAATTCTTGGGGTTACTAATTTTTAGAGCTGACTATTCTAAAACTCAGAAAGAATAGAGAAAGAGGACCAAGTTTTGGGAAGTGGTGAAGTTGATGATGAATTTGGTCAAAGCCATGCTGAATTTGAGGCAGGGGTAGGAAACATTCAGGTGACCTGTCCTCTGAAGCAAGAGGGAGAGGTTAGGACTGCAGGTATAGACTTGCATATCCTCACCATATATACTGGTGCAGTTAAAACTGAGCAAAACAGCAGTGGCTCAAGGTAGAATCCTGGAGAACACCAACCACTCAAGGGTGATCACAAAAGGGTCTGGAAAAGAATGTCAGAGAAATAAAAGCAGTAATGTCATGGAAGCCATAGGCAAGGTGAAGTTCAAGAATGTGTGGCTGGAGTGTCAAATTCAGCAAGGAAAAGGACATGACAGTAGACTGCAGATACTACAGTATCTTTAGAGTGCAACTTTGGTGTGGCAATGGGATATGAAGTCAGAATTAATTTGGTTAAAAGTGAACTGGAAGCAAAAAATGGGAACAATGACCAAATAGTGCCCTTCTCAGAGAAGCATGGAAGACAGAGTTAAAACAAAATAGGGCACAAGTAATGAGGAGGTGGGTGGTTGTTTGATTTTACATTCCTTCCTCCCTCCTTCCCTCTCTTTCTCTCTTTTAGTAAGGGTAACAATTGAGCATGTGTACTACTTTAAAAAAATTAGTAGAGAGTAAGAAGTGGGTGATACAGTTAAAATGCTATAAGGACGAAGAAGATGGGAGTGGTTGTTGTGAAAAGCACAGAGAAGGGTCTAACTTTGAAGAAAAATGAAGCTGCCTCATCTTGTGAACCCACAGATGCTAGGAGAGTAAGGGCAGATGTAAGTCCTTCACAAGAAACAGAGTAGAAAGTTTAGGAAGGTTATATTTGATCTTTTCATTTCTCTTGATAAGAGACAAAATTCCCTGCAGGAAAGTGAGGATGAGGAGTTGGAAGGAAGCAAGAGGGTAGTGATCCAGCACTGAAGCAATCAATAACTGAATGGGAGTGGACACAATCAGTGTCAGTTTAAAAAGAAACAACTGGAAGCTGAGAATGACGACCAAACACCTCCAGGGACAAAATCAGAGCAGCTGCATTGTCTTCCCAGCAGCACCCTGCACACCTGATACGGAAAAGGAGCAGATAAATGGGAAATGATCCAGGATCCTGAACTTCTAAACTCAAGTAAGCTCTTTAACAGAGGTAAAGAGATGTTGAAGTTTTGGGGCATAAGAGCAACTCAGATGATCATCCATTCAATCTAGATCAGGCAGAGAAAATGGCCAAGGGCACTAACGGAGAAGGAAAAAATGAGATGATAAAGGGTTTAAGACACCAGTGAGGTCAAAAAAGCAGAGACTAGGCACTTGAAGGCAAGAATGGGGATTTTAGAGTTTAAGACCTAAGACAATATGAAGTAATAAATTGCCTGATCTTACTGGCACCATTGGATTCATCTCTCAAAGATGCACCACTATTTCTAGAAACATTCAATGTTATGGTGAAAAAAGGTGTTTATTAAACATAATTCAGTCCAGTGGAGATAGTCAATTAAGTTGTTTGATGTTATGAGTTACTCACAATTTTAAAGGTTAAAATAAAATTTGCAAATAATTGACATAAAATAACTAGAATTGATTCAAGATTATCCCTATGACTTTGCAGTCATTTCCATTCCAAGAGGATTTCTAAGTTGAAGAGGAAAAGAAGAAGATTACAGCTGCCATGTTGTGAGGGCACAAGGTCCACTTCCCTTCCTAGGCACCCTGGGAAAGTGTTCAGCACTGAACACTGTCAGTAATCAAGTTGCCATCATAAAAAATTTAAGATGCACTGATCCAGTCTCAGCCCTTCCTTTTACAATAGGGGAAGCTCACTCATCACTAATAGACTTGTTTTCCTAATGACAATTAGCTCAAAAAAGAATTTTAGAAAGAACAATTCATTAAGGAATTGAGGGAAAGAGAAACTGAAATCAAGGTAACACCGTGAAATAAGGCAGGACAAGGTACACGTTCAGGAAAAATGGTCAGAACACAAGGGATAAGAATGTTAAGGGAAAATTAAGAAAAAAAAGACAAGTGAGGAATAGGAGACAAAGACAAAATAAGATTTGAAAAGAATACCAAGGCAAATGGGATTAGTAGAAGATCCACTTCACAGAGAAAGATAAAATATAAAACATTAATTTTGCTTTCAAATTTAAAATTGCCAAATAAAGCTATCAACATTCACAACAGTAGCCACTTACAGCCTATTAGCATGTGATTGTCAAATTCTGTTTTAAGTTCCCAAATAAACAAGAGCAAACAAACCCATCATTACATGAGTAAAAAGCACCTGGAGAGCTGAAGGGGCATGTTCTCATTTGCTCAGAGACAAACCACTTTTAAAATTTACTGTCATAATTATCACCCAAGCTTCTTTTCCAAATAGAGAAACTGTGAAAGCTACTGAAAGGCCACCCATGACAAGGGGAAGAGTCCCACATCTCCTCCTGGTGGCCGGTTCAACTGGAAGAAAGGCATGTGTCCAGCTAGCTCTCTCCACACCATCAAAGCAAGCCTTGGTAAGGTTGGCAACACTGGTACATGAGGGGTATGTTCAGACCCACATCTGAATGACACATTGGATC
>NW_006964928.1:0-333 GCF_000164805.1 Carlito syrichta
TGTTGGATATTTGATGTCATATATATTATCTTCAGATTCCCAAGGCAAAAAGTTTGGTACTGAGTACTCAAATGTTTGATATTAATAGTTGACAAAGAGATTTAGATTTTTTTATTTTTGAAATTTTTTTGCCAGTTTTATTTTAAAACAGATTTCAATTTTTCTTTCCCTTTCAACTGTGCCATATAGAATTTTACTTGACAGGATTTCTCACCCAAGGTTTTTTCTATTTGTTGGTGTATTTGGAGTTGCACTGGAGCATTTATTTTTCTCTTAGATTTTTTTTTTTCATTAATCAGTATTTTTTATTATGGTTTTGTGGGGTACAGTTAA
>NW_006964929.1:0-329 GCF_000164805.1 Carlito syrichta
AAGATTTTCTCTAGAAAGGTGGCATTCAAATGCAGATGGAGGGAAATGGGTATGACCTGGCAACACCTGAGAATTTCAGGGACAGCACAAGTACAAAGGCAAAACCATGTGGGGATAGAGAGTGGGAATCCTGGCAGGTCTTCTTGGCTGATGAAGGGCTGTGACTTTTTCTCTGTAGTAATTAAGCAGCCCTTGGAGGAATGGAGCAGAAGAGAAACTTGCTGTATTATAAATTTTATTTTATTTTATTTGGACTATATTTTAATTTGTATTACACTTAATAAATGGAGACTTGTTTTGGCAAAAATATGTTACACAAATGTTTAAAG
>NW_006964930.1:0-767 GCF_000164805.1 Carlito syrichta
TGGACTTTGGTGAGTGGAGGCATATTCTACCCATAACACTATAGAGCCAGGATTTAAACTCAGGAATTTTGGCTTGGATCTGTGCTCTTAAACCAACATGCTATGCTAGTGGTTTGATCCTTTTAATACATAAAGCTAAGCTAATTAGTTGTATACCTAAACCTGAGTTGTACCATACATATTTAAAGTAAAAATTAAAAAAAGATAATTAGGACAAGTACAATTTAGAGTATCTTATTGATTCATAACCAAGAATTGTCTGCAGGATGGGTGCTGTTGTTAACAATGTCTTGTTGAGCTCAGGTAGGGATCTAATAAATTTAGATTGGTTTATAGTTAGAAGGTCTATACACTCTCTTCAAGCTATGCACTCACTGTCTTTTAAAGCATAGAAACTCTTTTAGCTCCTTCTGTTGGACTTTCTATCCCTTTTTCTTAAGTCCACTTTTAAAAGGTATATTAGGAGGAAGAGGCTTAATTATTTCTTTTTTTCGTTCCAATTTCCTGTTTTTGGAACCATGATGAGGTAATACTTATAGCCTCTCCACTACTTTGTGAATACATCCATTTCATATATTGAAATGGAAAAAGAGAAACCCAAAGTCAGTGAGTCCTGATTCTTTTTTTTTTTCATCTTTAAATTTTTTATTTTAAACTTGTGGGGTACAATTCAGGCTTAGGTATACAAACATTCATTGTGCAGGTACCTTTGCCACCCCCTCCCCAGGCAGATTCCTATTACTACCAATTCCACCTTCCCACACGCA
>NW_006964931.1:0-457 GCF_000164805.1 Carlito syrichta
GCCGCCGCCCATCGTGGAACCGGCCTTCCCCGCGCCGTTGACCGCGGAGCCTGGGTTCCAGTGCTGCCTTGGATAGCAGACCCGGGGTCCTCGAGCCACCGCCGACCCGGGTTTCCCACACCGTGGCGGGGCACGGGTTGGCTCTTTGCTCTGCAACCAAGGAGCCGGGACCCCAGCGCCAATGCCAAACAGGAAGCTAGCCCCCGAGCCTCTGCGGACAGAGGAGCTGGAGCCTGCGCGTAGGTGACGGCTGCGGACCACAGAGTCTGGCTACCCGCTTCGCCGCTGACCCTGGAGCCGGGCCCTCGCGCCAACGACGGCATAACCGGGGCCCCAGCGCAACTGACTGCTGCGGAGCCCGCCCCTCCCCCACCTCCGCAGACGGGAGGAGCTGGTGCCCCCGTGGAGTTGATGACCGAAGAGTCTTGGCCCTAGTGCGATCGTGGACTGCTGAGAC
>NW_006964932.1:0-692 GCF_000164805.1 Carlito syrichta
AAAAGCTCACTGGAGCCCAGAAGTCCACAGAAGTGGTAACTGGGAGTGAACCACTCCAGCATGGCTGACGGAGTGAGACTTCAATTCAATGAAAGAAAAGGAAAAAGGATAAAAAAGAAGAGCATCCATTTTGTGTGTGGAGTTGGGATCATCGTGAATAGATAGAGAACATTTGGGAAGCAGGCCCCAGATTGGGACTAGAATTCCTGAAAGATGGTGGATTGGCAGACAATTGTGCTGTGACTTATGGAGGCTAAGGTGGGAGACCACTGGAGATTGGGGTTTCGAGATCAGTCTTGGCAACATAGCGAGACCTCATTGCTCACTGGAATCCAAAGAGGAGTGGCACATGGTGGCACCCATGGTCCCAGCTACATGGAATGCAGTGGCCTTGGTCCTGGGGCATTTCTTTGCATAGCCTCCACCATCAGGATGTGCAAGTCCAGGCCAGGCACTGTTGCCCATGGCCATCAGCACCACGCTCTGGGAGGTCAATCCAGGAGTCTGCCTGAGCCCAGGGTTTGAAGATGAGCCCAGGCTAAGTGACCAGATCGAGTCTGGTGTGGTTGTCCCCGGAGTCCTGGCTGCTCAGGAGCCAAGGGGGAGAAATGCCTTAGCCCCACAGGTCAAGACCCCGGGATCCATGATCGTGTCACTGTGTCCCAGATCATCTGATGGAGACTCCAGTAACA
>NW_006964933.1:0-498 GCF_000164805.1 Carlito syrichta
CAGCCTGCTAACAAGGTGGCTTGACTTGCCAGGCACCTAGCTAGCTAGCCGTCTAACCAGTTGACTTAACAAGCTGACTTAACTAGATAGGCATCTGGCTAGCCAACTGGTTTTACTGGCTAGCCACTTAGCTAGCCAACCGGCTACCCAGCACACTTAATCAGCTAGCCAGCAGTCCAGCCAGCTGACTTAATTATCTAGCTACCTACCTAGTCAGGTGGCTATTGAACTGATTAACTAGCTGACGTAACCAGCTAGTCAGTTGGCTAGCCAGCTGACTTTACTAGAGAGCCACCTAGATAGCCAGTTGGCTAGCCACTTGAATTAACTAGCTGACTTAACCACATAGCCATCTGGCTAGCCAACTGACTCAACAAGCTGACATAACTAGTTAGCCAGTTGGCTACCCAGCTGTCTTAACTAGCTGAAACCTCTAGAGAGCCAGGTGGCTAGCCAGCTGACTTAACTAGATAGCTACTTATGTATCCTGCTGGCTTA
>NW_006964934.1:0-308 GCF_000164805.1 Carlito syrichta
TGTACCCCACAAGTTTAAAATAAAAAATTTAAAGATAAAAAAAAAAAAAGAATCAGGACTCACTGACTTTGGGTTTCTCTTTTTCCATTTCAATATATGATGAGGTCAGGTGTATTCACAAAGTAGTGGAGGGGCTATAAGTATTACCTCATCATGGTTCCAAAAACAGGAAATTGGAACGAAAAAAAGAGAAATAATTAGGCCTCTTCCTCCTAATATGCCTTTTAAAAGTGGATTTAAGAAAAAGTGATAGAAAGTCCAACAGAAGGAGCTAAAAGAGTTTCTATGCTTTAAAAGACAGTGAGTGC
>NW_006964935.1:0-390 GCF_000164805.1 Carlito syrichta
ATGACTTAACTAGCTAGCTATCTAGCTATGCTGCTGGCTAGCCAGCTGAAAACTTGCTGAGTTAACAAGCTGGCAAGCTGACTTAACTAGCTGACTTAACCAGCTAGCTACCTAGCTACCCAACTGGCACAGCTAGCTGTCTTAAGTAACTAGATACCTAGCTAGCTATCTAGCTAGGCAGCTGACTTATCTAGCTGATTTAACTAGCTAGTTACCTGACATGACTAGCTGACATATATCTAGCTTCCTATCTAGCCAGCAGATTTAACCAGCTGGATAGCCAGCTGACTTAGCGAGCTGACTTAACTAGCTAGCCAGCTGGTTGTCAGCTGACTTAACTAGCTGACTTAACCAGCAATTCAGCTGGCTAGACAGGTGACTTAAATAGCT
>NW_006964935.1:2068-2943 GCF_000164805.1 Carlito syrichta
TGAGTTAGCTAGGTGACTTAACTTATTGGCGGATGATGCAGATGACTGCTTATCTGGTTTAACACGTTGCCTGACTACTCGGTTGACTTGTCAGCAGGTTTAACAAGTCGGCCGTCTAGTCGGTTGACTAATTAGCTGAGTTAATTAGTTGACTGAGGAGTTAGCCCACAAGTTAGCTCGGTTAACTAGTTGGCTGGCTAGATTGATCACGTACGTAATCTGCTGACTAGATGGCCGACTATTTAGCTGATCTAACTAGTCGGCACAACAGTTAGGTGACATAACTTGTCAGCTGATCAGTTGACCGACTATTCGGTCTATTGGTTAGCTGACTTAAATAGTTGGCCGGTTAGTGAGCTGACTGGTCAGCTGACTTTAGTCAGATAGCGAGTGAGCCGAATGGTTATAAGAGTTAACTAGTCAGCCAGCTAATGAACCGACTGGTGAGCTGACTTAACTAGCCAGCCAGCGAGTGACACGACATGTGAGTTACCTTAATTAGTCGGTTGGCGAGTGAGCCGACTGGTGAGCTTATTTAACTAGTCACCTGATGAGCATGCTGACTAGTTAGATGACCTGTTGACCTGCGAGTGAGCCAATAATTTTGCTGACCTGTTGGCTGCCAAGCGAGCTGACTAAATTGCTGAACGGTTTGCAGGCTAGTGAGCTGATTATTTAGCTGACCTGACGGAAAGTGAATGAGCCAACTAATTATCTGACAAGATAGCTGAGTTGTTAGCCAACTAGGTAGCTAAGTAGTGACCTGATTTTCTAGCTGATTTAACTTGCTAGCTGACTAGCTAGCTGGCTATCTAGCTGACACAACTAGCTAGCAAACAAGCTACCTAACTCTCTAGCTTGCTGACATTACTAGC
>NW_006964936.1:0-316 GCF_000164805.1 Carlito syrichta
GTCAGCTGGCTCACCAGCTGTCTAGCTAAGTGGCAAGCTACTTAAGTCAATTGGCTAGCCAGCTGGCAAGCTAATTAAGACAGCTAGGTAAGTCTTCTGACTAGCCAGCTAGCTAGCTAGGTAGAGAGTTATTTAATCAGCTGGCTAACTAGATAATTCAGCTATTTGTTTCAGCTGGCTAGTCAGCTGGCTAGCAGATCAAGTCAACTAGCTATGTCAACTGGCTTTCCAGGTGGGAAGCTAGGTAGCAAGCTAATTAAGTCAGCTGCCTAGCCTGTTGGTTAGCTATTTAAATCACCTAGTTAATTCACCAGCT
>NW_006964937.1:0-4917 GCF_000164805.1 Carlito syrichta
CCAGACTGAACCCAGAAGAGCTGCCTCCGAGTAGTTTTCTTCTCTCCGTCTCTGATTCACTGGTGCGGTCCTAACCCTCCCTCTGGTCAGTGCAGGTCACCGACATTCTATAATGTATTCTTTGAATCTGAATAAATGGAATGAAATAGGATTCACTGAGCTAGTGCAGATAATATACTTTCTTGAATGATACAATATAAAATTTAGGGACAAATACAGGTATGTATACTTTGGAGGACTGTATTTCCATCACACAGAATAAGCAGTATATATTGCTCATAAAAAGAAACTAAGAGTTAAAAGAAACCCTATACATTTTAATGTGTACAAATGGAAATGAAGTGTAAAAAAGCAAAATCTGATTCAGGAGATCTGGGGTAAAATGTAAGATACTTTTCTTTTTTAACTATTGGGTCTCTGTCATCTTTTCTGGCATGCAGTTTCTTAATCACAGCTTACTACAGCCTCCACCTCCTTGGCTTAACAGATACACTCTGCTCATCCTCCTGAGTGACTGGGAATACTCAAATGCACAAGCACACCAGGCTACTATTTGTGATATGTGATAGTGATGATGGCTGGCTGTATTTCCTAGGCTGGTCTCAAACTCCTGTGCTCAATATATCCTTCTGCCTCAACTTCCTAAAGAGCTGGAATGACAAGCATGAGAAAATTTTCATGCTCTGACTTTATGCATTGTTAACAAGCTCACCAGTGATGCCAATGCTTCTGGCCCAAAAGAAATATTTTGGCAAACATCTGCCAAGTGACAGAGCTTGGGTTTATCTCAGTTTATCAGTCAAGTAAAAATGAGACCCTTCCATTTTCTTTTTTTCTACAATTTCTTGTGGGGTACTGATACTTTGAGTCAGAGTCTCACTCCGTTACCCAGATTGGAGTGCAGTGGCACTCTCATGGTCACCACAGCCTTGACCTGATGGGCTCAGGCTATCCTTCCAACTCAGCCATCCAAGTAGCTGGAACTAGAGGTGTGCTAACACATGTGGCTAATTATTTGAGGTCTCGCCAAATTGCCTGGGTTGTTCTCAAACCCACGAGCTCAGGCAATCCACTCACCTTGGCCTCCCAATGTGCTGGCATACAGGCTGAGACACTGAGCCAAGTCTCTCACATAATCTTCTATAAATGCAGTCAATACAGTGCATGTACTGATAAAAAAAAACTTATGAAGGAATATTTACTAGGGTTGGTAAAAATGACCCACTAAGCTGGATGCAGTGGCTCATGCCTATAATCCCAGCTCTTTGGGAGCCCACAAATTCGAGATTAACTTGGGTAACTTGGTAAGAACTCATCTCAACTCTATAATAAAACCAAAATTAGACTGGTATAGTTGCATGTGCCTGTAGTTCTAGCTACTTGAAAGTCTGATGTGGAAGAATCACCAGAGACCAGCAGGTCAGGGCTGTGGTGACCACGAGAGTGCCACTAAGCCTCAGTCTGGGTGACAGAGACTCTGAATAATAATGAAAAAGAAAACCAAGAAACCAAGACTATTCACTTCCCAGGACCTTGGATGGATTTCGAGTGTATAATATAAGTGATTGAGCCAGGGATGGTGACTCTCACTTGTAATACCAACACTTTGGCAGGTGGAAATGAGAAGTCTGCCTGAGGCCAGAGGTTGAAACCACCCTGGGCAAGTTGACAAGAACTTCTCTCTACAATAAATTAAAAAATAAAATTAGTCAGGCCTGGTGCTGTGCTCCGGTAGTTCTAGCTACCTGCTAGGCTCAGGTACAAGGACCAGCTGAGCCTAGCAGGTTGAGGCTGCGGTGACCATGAGAGTGCTGCTATACTCCCACTTGGGTGAAAAGGATGTTAAAAAAAGAATAAATTCTCAGTGATGTATCACATAACAAAGTACTCAGGTACTATGTGTACTCACTCATAAGTTGACTGCAAACATTTTTCAGAATACTATAAGTGACTGACAGTATTGGAACACAACCATGGGAGTGGGAGGACATAATATCAACAAAGGTACCCAAACTATACATGCACTCTAAATTGTTCCCTACATTTTAAAATAAAAATAATATTGAAAAGAAAAAGAATTAGAAGAGAATAGAAAACCTGGTTTCCCAGGATGAGGACAATGTCAACACACAATTTCTATTCCATACTAAGTATTTTATGACCGTTCTTCATAGAAAAATCACATTTGAGTAGAAATGTAAAAATTATTAGAAACATTGTGTTAGCACGTTGCAACATTACATCATGATCTCCCTTTATGTCAGGAAAGAATAGGAGACTCAGCATTTGGGAATCCATCAATACAATTAGTCACATTAACAGAATCGATGAGAAAGTCATATGATCATGTTAACAGATATGATATTGTGACACTCTTAAAAGAGAATTGCACATTTATAAATCAACGGATAAGGAAGTGGTGTATAATGTTTCTGAAACACGGAAAACAGTAGAAATAAAAAGTAATAAAAATACATTTTGGGAAGAAAGTTCACATGGTATCACTAAATTGATATCCTCTAATCAGTTTACCAATTGAGCCTGATAATGACATAGATACCAGCTATTTTTCTTCTGGAGAAAAAAACCTTTTCTTCACATAAGAACATTTAAATTGGAAATCCATAAAAATCTGAAAAAAATAGGATGATATTATACATAATAAGGACTAGAAAGGTAAAGCGGTGTGATAGTGACTTTTGAAAAAGACTGAAAAATCAAGGGAATACAAAGTTCAAAAGGAGCATAGGACATATATGTAAATGCACTATACAATTAAGTCACAGTGGTGGAAGAGAAGTAGTGACCTTGCTGTTTCTCACTGGAGACTGAAGCTTACACATGTGGAGAGACTTTCTCTTCCAGTGTGTTTGCTTCCCGCAGGTCTTCCTCAACCATGTTAGGCAGAAATGACCCAGCTCTTCAGACTGTTCAGTCTTGGATTCAGTGTCCCATGCACAATAAGTCCTTAATTGCAAATGAGTTCGATAAAAGAGTAGCCAATATTATGTACAATGGAAGACCAATCACATATTACGTCACTGATGGATAATGTTCTAAAAACTAGATGATGCTTCCACTTGTCATTTAGGAAGCACAGAATACTGTTATATTTAAATAAAAGGGGTGAAACTACACTTTTATTCTATCTAAATATTTTAAAATCTGACATTGCCATTAACACGGTGTCTGTAACTCAGTGTCCACCATAAGTTGATTCTCCCTCATTATGTCCCTTACTCTTTCACTTCCATTATATCTTCATACAGAAGTGTGACTTTGTCTTCTTAAAGTATGCTTCTTAGAAGTTGCTATTGGTAATCAAATCTCTCAGGTATTTTATCTGGAAAATATTTCTCTTTTCCTATTCTTTAAACATATCTGATTCTACCTTTAATAATACTTTATATCAGTACTGTTAATACTAGTTTCGCTGCTTTCAAGAAAACACACGTTTTGGAAATACCCTTAGTGCCTTTAGCGTAGTTTTATTTTGTAATTTTTTTTTTTTTGAATTGGAGTCTCACTCTGTCACCCAGACTGGAGTGCAGTGGCTGCTCCCTGCCACCGCAGCCTCGACCTGCTGGGCTCCCGTGATCCTTCCGCCTCAGCCTTCCAAGTAGCTGGAATTACAGGTGCGCGCTACCACGCCCAGCTAATTTTTGATTTATTGTAGAGATGAGGTCTCACCAAGTTGCCCAGGCGGGTCTTGAACCCGCTGGCTCAGGCAATCCACTCACCTCAGCCTCCCAAAGACGCGGGATTACAGGCTGAGCCACCGAGTGAGGCTTGTAATTTTAATTTATATTCATTTATGTACTTCTATTTAGAATTTATACACACATTTTTGAGTGGCATCTCTCTGCCATCCAAGCTAGAGTTCAGTGGCATGATCATGGTTCAACCTACGTGTTCAGGCAATTCTTTCCCTAAGATACCCGAGTACCTCGGGAAAACATGCACTACCACACGCAACAATTTTTTTGTTATTTTTTTTAGATATGAGTTACCTGTGATGCTATCAAACCTCTGGGTTCAAGAGGTTCTCTCACTTCAGCCACACCAACTATTGGGAATACAGTCCTGAGTCCCCATGCCTTGCCCCTCACTGCTTCTAGGTGTTTTGTGGTATCATGCAGGTTTTCTAATATTGCTTTTAATACTGTTTATTTTTCTATTTTTGACACACATTAATTCCAAATTTAGGAATTTATATCTGGTTATTTTACAGACTCATATATCAACAAATCTTTCGATATGACCTTTTATTTTTATTTTTTCACATATTTTACTCAAACCGCTACATAAATGTTTGGGAAATGTTTCATATTTTACATTCAAGTGACCATTTATGTAGAACTGTAACCATAATTTTAATCACTTGGACTTTGACACTTTCAGTATATAAATTGTATTCAATATTTCCATGCAATAGTACTGTTATCAGCTCAATCTAATTTTATATTTATTTTACATTTTATATTGATTTATTATATTCACAATTATGTTGGTTGGCTGTTTTCCAAATAGGGCTAGTCAAGATTATACTGTATTGTCATCTCCACATCTATTTTTCTCACTGTACTGTTAGCGAATGAAGAACATGGGTTTGACCTGCAAAGGTCCATGTTTTTTCAACAAATACACTGGAATTTCTTTTTTGATGATTTGTGATCATTTAAAAGAAACGCTCAGAACCACAGTTTAGAAATACACATTAAAAATGTCATGAAGACATCAGATAGAAGTATATTCTTGTCTATTTAGACATTTACTATCATAAAGATATACAAATCTATCATACAAAAGTAAACTTATAATTTACGCACTTACAGGGTATACATGGTGCCATCAGCAGTTGGGAAATGTGTAAATAAATGTAAAGATGCAGTATTAACTCAATGGCATAAAATTAGG
>NW_006964938.1:0-1308 GCF_000164805.1 Carlito syrichta
GACTATAATCCCAGCACTTTGAAAGCATGAGTTAAGAGGATTGCCTGAGCCTACAGGTTCAGACCCAGCGCTGGCAATTTGCTGAAAACTCATCTCTACATTAATTATTTAAAAAAAATTTTTGGTCATAATGGTGCATGCCTGTAGTTCTAGCTGCTTGGAAAGCTGAGGTGGAAGGATCACCTGAACCCAGCAGGTTGAGGTTGGGGTGGCCAGGAGTGTTCCACTTCCCTCCAGCCTGGGTGACAGAGTGATACTACAACTCAAAAAAAAAAGTTTTTACACATTAATTTTTCTAAAAACATTTCTATATGGCACCAATTATCCTTCTACTGTAAGCTTTAGTTTTAGTCCCCCATAGTAGAAAGGTTAGTTATAAAAGATTTGAAAAGCAATCTGTAATCAGAACCCTTGTGACAGCTTGTGTAAAGCTGAATTGTTTTCTGGCACTGTCGCTTCTGTGTCTTTTTTATTTTTCCCAGTATTGCTGTCACCCATGTTGGAGTGCAGTGGCATGCTCATGACTGCTGCAGTCTAGGCAATGCTCCACAAGTCCTGCCACCTCATGCTTCTCCTGCCCCACTTCCTAGGACAGGCATGTCAGCCTCTAAATGCTGCAAAAAAACGCTGCTTTTAGGCAGGGTGTGGTGACTCATGCTTATAATCCAAGCACTTTGGGAAGCCAAGGAGAGGGGATTGCCTGAATCCACAAATTTGAGGTGAGCCCAGGTAACTTGGTGAGGCCTCATCTCTACAGTTAATCAGAAAATTTGCTGGGTGTGGGGGTGTGCCTGCAGTTCCAGCTACTTGGAAGGCTGAGGCAGAAGGATGGCCTCAGCCCAGCTTTGGGGGATCCTAGGTTTCCTTGTAGATAGTGCCCAATTTCCTGGCTATTGAATCCCCACCTGCTCTCCCTCTGAGTGGTAATACCTTTTGTAATTACAAGTGTGATGACTTTTACAGTCCTTGCCCAATTCATGATGTCGTAAGCCTTGTCAATCCCCTTTACTCTAGGTAAACTTGATTGCCACTATGAGTTACCACTGATACCTGGCAACAGGACATCTGTTTCTGAAAAGACAAAGTCAGTAAAGTTAACTTTACCTAAAGTGTGCATTTCTCCAAAAGCATAGCTTCTACTTTCTCATCATTTGTGTCAGGGTTTAAGAACAAGATGAAAAAGGCTTCTATTCTTGGGTCTTCCCTTTCATTGAGTATGCCACTACACTCTAGCCTGGGAATAAGAGTGAGACTCCAACTCATAATCAGTGGCTCCATGTTCCCAGACTTGGGGCTTGCTTTGAGATG
>NW_006964938.1:1333-2026 GCF_000164805.1 Carlito syrichta
AATGAGTCATATTCCTGCTATCCAAGAAAAGTTTTTGATTTATTAACTGAAAAAAGAAAAAATTAAAGATGTTTCATTTTGAAATGAGGCACGCTCTATTTTGAATTGACACGTGTCCTATCTATATTAGTAAGTCTAGAAATTTAGTTGCATAGAATATCGTTACCCACACCTCAATCCAAGTGCTACCATATGTTTTTGACTCACTACTAGTGAGCTAATAACCCACAAATTTAGGGCTGTGCACAGTGGCTCCAGTCTGTAATCCCAGTATTTTAGGAGGTCAAGGTGAGAGAATTGCCTGAGCTCATGGGTTCGAGAACAGCCTAGGCAACTTGGCAAGTCCTCATCTCTATAATAAATCAATAAATTAGGTGGGTGTGGTAGGCTGCACCTATAGTTCTGGCTACTTGGAAGGCTGAGGGAGAACTGCCTGAGCACAGCAGGTCAACACTGGGGTGGCTATGAGGGTGCCACTGCACTCTAGCCTGTGTGACAGAGTAAGATTCCAACTCAAAATACTAGTTTTGCAATTGAAGAACATCAGCAAGAGTCATGTTACTTTGTTCTAATTAAACAGGACTCGCTGTCTCTAAGCCAGACCTGATCACGTGTCTGGAGCAAAGGAAAGAGCCCTGGGATGTGAAGAGAAACAGCACGCTAGTCAAACCTCCAGGTAGGGGGGAGTGAATG
>NW_006964938.1:2046-3648 GCF_000164805.1 Carlito syrichta
CCGGCTGAAAAGATTCATTTAAGAAAGAGATGACTTCCCACAGACCAGAAGCGAGCTGACACTCTAGATGAGTGTGGCCTCTTAGTCCCCCGAGCCCCAGCTTAAATCCTCATAGTTAGACAGCCAGTAAGTTGAGAAATGAAGTTGGAACAAAGACTGTGACTTTATTTGGGAGGGATATTGAAATGAGGGGCTGGCATCCTAAAGGCCTAGCAGGTTGACATTGGGATTCTTGTGAGTATGTCATTGCTATTCAGCCTGGATGGAGTGAGACTCTGCCTCAAAAAATAATAATAATAAATAAGTAAATAAATATACTTTTAGAGATGATATACCATAGTAGATACCTGTAGGTAAATTGCTGCCTAAAACAGGTTTCTTTGTCATTAAATTGACATTTTAAATTACTATATCAGCTGGACGCAGTGGCATTTTGGGAGGCTGAGACAAGAGGACGAGAGTTTTCCATCTGAGTATATGCAACTTATTCTGTGTGAAGTAAATATCTCACCGAAAAGTGTACATGCCTAAGTTGTCCAAATTTATGCTGCATCATTCACAATAACAGAGTGTCTAACTGGCTGAGTGGATTTCTGTTCATCCTTTTATCTCAGACTTAATGCATTAGAGAAATTTTCTGTGTTACAAATTACCTTATTGCATACTTCTAGTTGTCATATCAGCTGAACCCTGTTCTCATCACTCTTTACCAAGAAGCATGATCACTTGGTAAATATGTGTTATTTTTGTTGTTTTCAGGGACTGTTGACTTTCAAGGATGTGGCCATAGAATTTTCTCCAGAAGAGTGGGAATGCCAGGACCCCACTCAGCGGATATAACATCAGAATGTTATGTTAGAGAACCACAGAAATCTGGTTCTTCTGGGTGAGCACTGTCTTAACACATAATCCCTATTTTATACAAAGGATTTTATATCCTTCCTTTGTAGAATGTTTTCTGGGAATTTCTGCTTTGTGCAAATGAGTTCATATTCCTGCTATCCAAGAAAAGTTTTTGATTTATTAACTGAAAAAAGAAAAAAATAAAGATGTTTCATTTTGAAATGAGGCACGCTCTATTTTGAATTGACACGTGTCCTATCTATATTAGTAAGTCTAGAAATTTAGTTGCATAGAATATCGTTACCCACACCTCAATCCAAGTGCTACCATATGTTTTTGACTCACTACTAGTGAGCTAATAACCCACAAATTTAAGGCTGTGCACAGTTGCTCCAGTCTTTTAGGAGGTCAAGGTGAGAGAATTGCCTGAGCTCATGGGTTCGAGAACAGCCTAGGCAACTTGGCAAGTCCTCATCTCTATAATAAATCAATAAATTAGGTGGATGTGGTAGGCTGCACCTATAGTTCTGGCTACTTGGAAGGCTGAGGGAGAACTGCCTGAGCACAGCAGGTCAACACTGGGGTGGCTATGAGAGTGCCACTGCACTCTAGCCTGTGTGACAGAGTAAGATTCCAACTCAAAATACTAGTTTTGCAATTGAAGAACATCAGCAAGAGTCATGTTACTTTGTTCTAATTAAACAGGACTCGCTGTCTTTAAGCCAGACCTGATCACGTGTCTGGAGCAAAGGAAAGAGC
>NW_006964938.1:3668-9691 GCF_000164805.1 Carlito syrichta
TATATAAATTCATATTCCATAATTTATACCAGAACAAAAAATTATCTCTCTTGATAGAAGATATTTTATTTACTTTAATTTCTTATGAACTGAGACAGGTAATTTATTTCTATATATTCAATTCTTTAGTATAACGTGTTGAGTATTGGTAAACATATTAAACTCCTAATTGTTACCTTATTGCTTAATAACTCTTTTTTTCTCTTTTTTGAGTTGGAGTCTCACTCTGTCACCCAAACTGGAGTGCAGTGGCCACTCCCAGCCACCGCAGCCTTGACATACTGGGCTCCGGTGATCCTTCCGCCTTAGCCTTCCAAGTAGCTGGAACTATAGTTACGCACTACCATACCAGGCTATTTTTTTATTTATTGTAGAGATGAGGTCTCGCCAAGTTGCCTGGGTGGGTCTTGAACCTGCGCACTCAGGCAATCCACTCACCTCAGCCTCCCAATGGTGCGGGATTACAGGCTGAGCCACCAGGCCCGGCTATAATTCTTATTGTATAATTTTGTTTTCTTTAATGTGATGACTAGGACTAGTTTACATATATATCCCCATGTACATGTGCTTAAATGTATCTTTAACATCCTATTTTTTTATACATAGATAAGAAATGTATAACTATATATAAGGTATAATGTAAAAATTTGATATGGCTATACATTGTGAAACAATGATTCCAATTATGCTAATGAACATATAAATAACATTTCATAGCTGCCATTTCTATGTTGTGTAAGGAGAACACATAATGTCGTAAGTCACTATGTTATATGTTATTTCCCTAAAACTCAGTGATAATTGAAATTTTGTCACCATTGAAAAACATCTCCCATTTTGCCCACCTGCAGGTGCTGGTGGCCACCATTTTACTTTCTTCCTCTATGAGTACAATCTTTTGATTCCACACATGAGTGAGATCATGCAGCAATTTTTTCTCCCCAAGTTGGAGTCTCACTCCATTACCCAGTCTGGAGTACAGTAGCATGCTAATGGCCACTACTGCCACAATCTGTTGGGCTCAGGTGATCCTTCTGCCTCAGCCTTCCAGGAAGCAGGAACTACAGGTGTGCACTACCACACCCAGTTTATTCTTTGATTTATTGTATCTGTGAGGTCTCTCCAAGTTGCCCAGTCTGGTCTTGAACCCCTGAGCTCAGGCAATCCTCTAGCTTTGCCTCACCAAGTACTTGGATTATAGGCTTGAACCATTATGCCCGGCTTCATGAAGTATTTGTGCATGTGTGCACCTGGCTCACTTAACATAGCATAATGTCTTACAGTTGCATCCATGAGGTTGAAATTGCACGATTCTTTAATACTTTTTATGGCTGAATTATATGCTATTGTGTATATATATGATATTTTCCTACTCAACAGAGAATCCACAAATATCTAGGCTGTTTTCAAACTTGGTCATTTTGACAAATGTTGCAATGTCCTTGGGCTATATTTTAATTCAAGTCATTATCATTTCCTCATTTTTGCCATTGATTTGTATATTTTAGATATTAACATCTCTCCAGCTATATGGTTTGCAGATATTTTCTCTTGTCCTGTAAGTCTTCTTCCTGTACCTTTGTTGCCCAGAAGCTTTTTAGTTTGAGGTCTTCAACTCTTTATATTTACATTTATTCAATAGTAATAAAAAAATTACTAAGACCAATATCAGTATCAAGGGTGTTTTCCAAATACTTGTTAAGGTTTTGTTTTATGAGTCATGGCCCCTGTCACTCAGACAGGAGTATCATGTCTCAAGTAATGTTCACTACAGCATTGAACTCCTTGGTTTAGGTGATCAGTCCATCTCAGCATCCTGAGTACTGGGATGAATTAGCCAACAATATTGATAATAGCCTATATGACTGTACGTTTTTGCTTATGCTAGTTTGATTCAGTGTACTTGTAGATTTTCCTATATTTCTTCATTGAATTTGAAAATTTCTCAGAATTTTTTGCAATTTTTGTCACCCCAAATTCTTATTTGTAATAGTTTTTTAATTGCTTTTTTGGTATCCTGGTTTAGTTTGGTTATCTGTATTCTTTATAGCTTATTATGTCACATGAAGTTGGTTATTTTGAATTTTCTGTCAAGGCATGTATATGTCTCCAATTCTTTGGGGTTGAATTCTGGATTTTTGTTGTACCCTTCATTGAGTCATTTATCCGGATTCTTTTTTTTTTTTTTTTTTTGAGTTGGAGTCTCACTCTGTTGCCCAGACTGGAGTGCAGTAGCCTCTCCCGGCCACAGCAGCCTCAACCTGCTGGGCTCCGGCGATCCTTCTGCCTCAGCCTTCCAAGTAGCCGGAATTACAGGCATGCACTACCAAGACCAGCTGAGTTTTTGCTGTATTGTAGAGATGAGGTCTCACTGCCCAGGCGGGTCTCAAACCCACGGGCTCAGGCAATCCACTCATCTCAGCCTCCCAAAGGCACGGGATTACAGGCTGAGCCACCAAGCCCAGCTTATCCTGATTCTTTTTATGCTTTGAAATACATTGCTGGAATTTGGGTATTTGAAAAAAGATACCTGTCATAATGTTTATGAAGTTGCTTTGTCTAGATAAGTGTAACATCACTCAAAAGTTAGAGCATCTGGGAATCTGTAATACCTGTTCTTAGGATGTGTCTTCTCTGGAATTAGGCATGTACTCTTCCAGTTAACTAGGTTGACCCCGTTTCTTCTGATGGGCTCGTTGTTATTTGCTACATCTGTGGTCTTTCTATGGTACTGAAGTCTGTCTGGTCCTGTAAGAAAAATGTTCCTTTAGTCTCAACAACTGCAACCTGTTATCCAAAGTATACCACCATCTTCTTCATAACTCTGTAAGTTGGGACAGAAACCAGCCTTTGGGTAAACCCCCAAAAGGCAGAAATGTGGACTCATGCTCCACTTTTCTGTTTATTCTCTGAGGAAGAAATCAAGAGTTAGAAGGTTTCATGTGATTGCATCATGCTGTATTGTAAAGAGACATTATGGTGGCAAAATTCCTAAACTTCTTCCATGTAACTCTTTTTAACATTGTGCTTACTGGGGATTGTGCAAAGTCTTAGCTGTTTTATGGGTTCTCAGAAAGGCAACGTGGTAGTTTCTTTCTTTCTTTTTTTTTTCTTTTATATTGTGGGGTGCAGTTAGGGTTAGGTATAAGTATTTTCTTAAGTACATATATTTATGAAGGAATGGAAACATGATTTTTACTTGCCATCGCGTTAATGCCTTTAACATGGTATAGCATTATTTTTGATTTTTAAAGGATATTCACCTGAATCTAATATGTGGAATATATTTTATTTTCATTATTTTTACCCCTGACTTCTCACTACACTGAAGGTCTTTTGTCAGAGAAGAACATAGAAGTGTCACTTACAAAGGCACCAACGGAGCCAGGCTCGGTGGATCAGCCTGTAATCCCGCACCTTTGGGAGGCTGAGGTGAGTGGATTGCCTGAGTCCGCGGGTTCGAGATCCGCCTGGGCAGCGAGACCTCATCTCTACAATAAATCAAAAAATCAGCCGGGCGTGGTAGCACATGCCTGTAATTCCGGCTACTCGGAAGGCTGAGGCAGAAGGATCGCCGGAGCCCAGCAGGTTGAGTGGCCACTGCACTCCAATCTGGGTGACAGAGTGAGACTCCAACTCAAAAAAAAAAGAAAGAAAGAAAGAAAGGCACCAACGGGAAGATATGGAAGATTTGGCCTTATGAAATTACAGTTAAAAAAATCTTGGGAACGTGTCCATGAGAGTGAAGGGCACATAGGATGTTCTATTGCATATAACCATTACAAATACAACAAATGTGGGAAAATCTTTCATCAACACTCCCAATTTATTATCCAAGAGAATATCCATATTTCTGAAATGCCTTCCAAACATGAATATGACAAAACATATAACCGGTCCTCAAAATGTAGCCAACATCAAAAGAATATTAGAGGAAATGTGCAAAATGTAGATGGGAAAGTACTTAGGAAATCATCTTGTCTAAATAGACATGAAAGAATCCATATTGCAGAGAGACCCTTTGAAAGAGAAGAATATGGCAAAGTCTTTCACTCTCATTCAGAACTTACTCAACATAAAATGATCATACTAGAGAGAAACCCTACAAATGTGAAGAATGTGGCAGAGCCTTTCACATTTGCTCACGCCTTACTCAACATTCGGTGATCCGTGCTGCAGAGAAACCCTACAAATGTGAAGAATGTGGCAAAACCTTTTATCCATACTCAAGACTTATAGAACATCAGAGAATTCATACTGGAGAAAAACCCTACCAATGTGAAGAATGTGGCAAGGCCTTTCACTCTCGTGGACGATTTACTGGACATAAGGCCATCCATGATGAAGAGAAATGCTACAAATGTGAAGAATGTGGCAAAGTCTTTAATTGGTACTTGGGCCTTATACAACATCAGAGAATCCATACTGGTGAAAAACCCTACAAGTGCAAACAATGTGTCAAGGCCTTTCACTCTCAGAATGGATTTGCTGGACATAAGACCATCCATACTGGAGAAAAATACTACAAATGTGAAGAATGTGGCAAAGCATTTCTCTATCGTTCACACCTTACTCAACATATGGTGGTCCATACTGGAGAGAAACCCTACAAATGTGAAGAATGTGGCAAAGCCTTTCGCTCTCATTTACACCTTACTCAACATATGGTGATCCATACTGGGGAGAAGCCTTATAAATGTGCAGAATGTGGCAAACCCTTTGCCTCTAATTCAGCACTTGCTAGACATATGAAGATCCATATGAGAGAGAAACCTTACAAATGTGAAGAATGTGGCAAGGCCTTTTGCTTTCGTAGACAATTATTGGGACATAAGACCATCCATACCAGAGAGAAAGGCTACAAATGTGAACAATGTGGCAAAGTCTTTCACTCTAAGACTGGATTTGCTAGTCATATGATCATTCATACTGGAGAGAAATGCCACAAATGTGAAGAATGTGGTAAAGCCTTTTACTCCCATTCAAAGTTTGCTCAACACATCAAGGTGCATACTGGGGAGAAACCCTACAAAAGTGAAGAATGTGGTAAAGACTTTTGTTCTCATTTTGGACTTGTTGGACATAAGAGAATCCATACTGAGGGGAAGTCATACAAATGAGAAGAATGTGACAAAGCCTTTAGGTCTCATTCAATACTTGGTTGACAAATGAGAATCTATCTATCTATATATATATAGAAACCTTATAGATGGGAAGAATGGAGCAAAGTTTTTCATCATTTTCCCATGTTTTCTCAACATCAGAAAATTCATATACTCTAAATTTCCTGTATGTACAAACTATAGAACATAGTGAGAAGTTTACAGATGTGAAGAGTTCCATTACCTTTACTTAAGCCAGAGATCTTTTGAATGTACAAATGTAGAAAATGATCAAGCCTTTAACCAGCTAAAAGTTTGTTTGAAGTTAGATTGTGTACATGGGAGAGAATGTATAAATTTAAAGAATGGTTTGAGACATGCACAGGCAACTTGACGAGACCTCATTTCCCCAATAAATACATAAATAATTAGCCAGGCACAGTAGCTCATGCCTGTAGGTCCAGCTACGTGGAAGGCTGAAGTGAAAGGATCACCAGAGCCCAGCAGGTCGACACAAAAATGGCCCGTAAGCATGCCACTGCACTCCAGCCTGGATGACAGAATGAGACTCCAACCACCCACCCCCCAAAAAACACACTGAGATACTACCTAACTCCAATCAGCATGGCCATCATCACTAAAAAAAAACCAATATTGGACAGAATGTGGGGAAAAGGGAACACTTCTACACTGATGGTGGGAGTGTAAACTAGTACAATCTCTGTGGAAAACTGTGTGGTGATTCCTGAAAGGTCTAAAAATCAACCTTCCATATGACCCTGCAATCCCTCTGTGGGAACACACCCAGAGGAACTCAAATCACTCTGAAGAAACATACGTGCACATGCATGTTTATTGCAGCATTCTTCACAACAGCAAAAACACAGAATCAACTGTGCTGCCCATTGGAAGATGACTGGA
>NW_006964939.1:0-801 GCF_000164805.1 Carlito syrichta
TGGGTGGATTCCATAGCTTCAGCCTCCTAGGCCAGACCAGACTAAGCCAAATAGCTTGAAAAAGGGCATATGATCCAGTTCATTGCTGACCGCCTTCTTATAGAGCATTGTGTCTTGTATAGGAAGTGGCATACCAAAATCTAATCAGGTGGGGATTCCCACTCATTATCCATACAAATTGCTTCAGACACTGATAGGATTATTTCAGGCAAACCTAGACAGATTATGCTAATATATCTAATTCTCTTCCCATATCTGAGACTCATTGCCTTACTGTGAAGCTGGGACTCAGTGAGTTTGAACCATAGTCCAAGACTATAAAGCTAGATCACACTGGAGATGGACAGAAATCCTAGGTCCTCAAATAAACACATAAGGTGGGAAAGTGAATGAAGGTGTTATTAGACTGCACTGAAGAAAAGAGAGTCCTATGCCTATTTAAAATGGTATTTTTTTCTCTTTTTGTCTGGATTATGTTCACCAAAGTTACCCTCAAACTTACTGTGATTTCCATATCTGCAGGGCAAATTGATTGAATTGTCACATTTTTTTCATGTTATTATGTGCATACTATTATTTGTTATCCCCCTTTGTTTATTCCCCCTATTTCCAGTGCAATCCCTCTCATTAGTCTTTTAGTTTAAAGACTAATCCCTCTCATTACTCTTTATTTATTCCCCCTATTTCCACTGCAGTCCCTCTCATTAGTCTTTTATTTTATAGGAAGTAACATACCAATTATTTATCTAATTATATATGTACATAGGTACTTAAAGAAAAGAGAATTTTCCAGCTTTATTT
>NW_006964940.1:0-621 GCF_000164805.1 Carlito syrichta
CGGGAGTTTTCTTATAACTGAGTCAATTTTCTGGATTGTTATTGGTCTGTTTAGAGTTTGAATTTATTCTTGTTTCAACCTTGGTAGCTGTGATGCAAAAAACTCCCACATTTTCTTTAGATTTCCTAGCTTATGTGTCTACTGATGTTCATAGTAATCTCTGATGATCTTTTTAATTTCTTTAGGATCAGTTGTGGCCTCACTTTTACTGTTTCTCGTTGTGTTTACCTAAGATCTATCTATCTCTCTCTCTCTCTCTCTCTCTCTCTCTCTCTCTCTCTCTCTCTCTCTCTCTCTCTCTCTCTCTCTATCAATCTGACCAGGGAACATCAACATTATTTAACCTTTCAAAGAAACAGGGGTTTTTTTTTTTTTGTTTTTTGGTCTTATTGGCCCTTTCTATGATAGTTTTGTCTTCTCTATCTTGCAACTATGACTTTATCTTAGAGATCTGAATTTTCTAATATAATTAGGATTTATGTGATCTCGCCTTTCCAGTTCCCTTAGGTGTGACTTTAGTCAATGACTTGTAGTCTTTGTTCTCTTGATGTGAGCATGTAATGGTGGGAATGTTCCTCTTAACCCTGCTTTTGAGACATCCCAAGATTCTGATGTGTCTTT
>NW_006964941.1:0-780 GCF_000164805.1 Carlito syrichta
CAGGCCAATTTTTTCCGGCAAAACAAGAAACATTGGCTCCTGTGTTTAACAAGCCTGTAATTTTGACTCCTTGTATAAATAAATATTTTAGAGGTCTAGATTTAGTAACCTCCTGAACCCAAAAAGCAACATCGCTAGAGTCAAATCCAGAGTCACCTCTAGACAGGTTAAAGTTTTACTTGCTTTCTGATAAGGCAAGAGCAGCAGCTGGACTATTCTCTGCACTGTTTTGCTAGGGGGAGTAACAAGAACCTGGATTTCTCCTGTGTAATCCGAATCCAGCACTCCAGGAGTAATGAAAATTCCTCGTAAAGACAAGGAACTTCTGCCTAATATTAAACTCACTATTCTTTCCGGGAGAGGGCCCTTTACTCCCATAGGAATTGTGGTCACCGGAACGTCCAGAGTTAATATTGTTGCAATGGAGGAACACAAGTCCAGTCCTGCACTCCCTGTGGTTGCTCGGATGAGTTCTGCAATGGAGCAGAAGGAACGAACGGGTTCATGGTGGTTGCTGTCTCTATTGTTATCTGGGGCTGGGGCTGTCCCCTCTGGAAGTTTTCCTGAGCCGGATTTGGTTTGCTGTTGATTTAAAGGAGTGCTGTTTTTGTGAAATTTAAATAGGCATTTTCTAGCCCAATGAAAACATTTTTGGCATTTGGGACATAAGCTTTTTGGTCGAGTAGCCCCAGTAAGTGGTGATGGTATGCCGTGTAAGCCGGCCATACCTTACTTCACTGGACATCTGTTAATGTGCCCGACTTGACTATAGTTAAAGCA
>NW_006964942.1:0-7546 GCF_000164805.1 Carlito syrichta
GCTAGTTAAGTCAGTGAGTTAAGTGAGCTGGCTAGCCAGCTGGCTAGCTAGTTGGCTAGCTAGTTAAGTCAGCTAGGTAATTTATCTGGCTTCCCAGCTGGCTAGGTAGAAAGCTAGTTAGTTAAGTCAGATGGCTAGCCAGCTGGAAAACTGGTTAAGTCATCTAGTTAATTAAGCTGGTCAGCCAACTGGTTAGTTAGTTAAATCAGATAGATAAGTCAGCTAGCTAGCTAGTTAAGTCAGTTTAAGTCAGTTGGCTAGCCAGCTCCCTATTTGGGTAGCTAACTACATAAGTCAGCTCACTAGCCTCTTGTTTAGCTAGTTAAGTCACCTAGTTAAGTCACCTCGTGAGCCAGCTAGTTAGCTAGGAAGCTATATAGTTGATTCAGTGTTCAAGCCAGCAGTATACATCAGTAGCTAGATAGTAAAGTCAGCTGGCTAGCCACCTGGCTAGCTAGAGATGCCAGCTAGTTAAGTCAGCTGGCTAGACATCTAGCTAACTAGTAATGTCAGCTAGATGAGCGAGCTGGCTAGCCAAAAGGCTAGCTGGATAAGTGAGCTAGTCAATTCAAGTGGAAAGCCAACTGGCCAGCTAGGTAGCTACATAGATAATTTACCTGGCTACCCAGCTGGTTAGCTGATAAGTCAGCTAGTTAAGTCAGCTGACTAGCTAACTGGCTAGGTAGGTACCTAGCAATTAAGTCTACTGGCTAGCCAGCTGGCTAGCTAAAGTCAGCGAGGTAAGTGAGCTGGCTACCTGGCTTGCTAGCTTGGTGGTTAGCTAGTTAAACCAGCAGGCTAGCCGGATGGTGATCTAATTATGTCAGCTAGTTAAGTCAGCTGGTTAACCAGCTGGCTAGCTAGGTGGCTGGCATGTTAAGACGGCTGGTTAACTGGCTGGTCAAGTAGGTGGCCAGATAATTAAGTTGGCTTGCTAGTCAGCTGAACACCAGTGTGTCTGGCTTGTTAAGCCAGCTTTCTATTCCACTGTCCAGCCAGACGGCTGGCTATTTAAGGAAGATGGATAGCCAGGTGGCCAGTCTGCTATCTAGCTAGCTGGCTGCCTAGGAAGCTAGCCATCCAGGTAGCTAACTAGTTAAACCACCTGACTAACCGTCTAGCAACCCAGGTAGATAGCTAGTTAAGTCAACTGGCTAGCCAGGTAGACAGCCAACTAACTAGTTAGCTAGTTAAGTCAGCTAGCTAGCCAGCTAGCTAGTTAAGTCAGCTAGAAAGTCAGCTAACTATTCAGCTAGCTAGTTAAGTCAGCTAGGTAGTAAGGTTGCTTGTCAAATAGCTAGTTAATTCAGCTAGCTAGTCAGCTAACTATTCCACTAGATAATTAAGTCAGCTAACCAGTTAGCTAGCCAGTTAGCAAGCTGGTTAAGTCAGCTTCCTAGACAGCTTGTTTGCTAGCTAGTTATGTCAGCTAGATAGCCAGTTAGCTATTCAGCTAGGTAGTTAAGACAGCTAGCAAACCAGCTAGTTCCTTGGCTAACTAGTCGCCTAGCAACTCAGCTAGCTGGTCTTCTAACTAGTAGGCTCGCTCGCCTTCCATCAAGTCAGCTAAATATTCGGCTCACTCCCTTGCCTACCGGTCAGCAAACTAGTAAGCTCACTTGCCAGCCAAACAGGTCAACTAACTTGTTGACCTGATGACAGGCCAAAAGGTCAGCGAACTAGTTGGCTTGCTCACCAGCCAACTAGTTAAGTCAGCTCATAGGTTGACTCACTGGCTGAATAGTTAAGGCAGCTCTCGCATTGGCTCACTCACCAGCCAACTAGTTAAGTCGACTCACAGGTCGGCTCAAAACCAGCTGACTAGTTGAGTCTGACCAGTCGGTTTACTCAACAGCTGACTAAATTCAGCTGACCAGTCATCTCACACGTTGGTCGACTAGTTAAATCAGCTAAGCAGTTGACTCGCCTACCAGCCGACTAGTTAAGAAAGCTGATTAATTGACTCACTCCCCGGTGAACTAGTTAATTCGGCTGACCAGTCGGCTCATTCATGGGTCAACTAGTTAAGTCAGGTAACCTGTCGGCTCACTCGCTGGCTGACTAGTTAAGTCAGCTAAACGGTAGGCCTACAAGCAGTCCAACTAGTTTAGTTAGCTAACCTTTGGCCGACCAGTAGGCCAACTTGTCAGTTGACAATTTAGGTCAGCTAACTAGTTGGTTGACTTGTTAGGTCAGCTAACTAGTTGGCCAACTAATCGGACGACTAGCTAGGTCAGCAAATTAGCAAGCCAACTAGTTATCCCAGCTAACTAGTGGGCCAATTCTTTAGTCAACTAGTTAACTCTCCTAAATAGTCGGCCGACTATTCGGTCAACTTTTTATGCCAGCAAACATGTCGGCTTAGTAGTCAGCGAATGTACTAAACCAGCTAACCAGTAGGCCGACTCATCAGAAAACAAGTTAAGTCACCCAGCTAACTCGTTAACCAACTTGTTAAGTCAGGTGATCAATCGGCTGTCTCGTCAGTGAACTAGTTAATTCAGTTGACCAGTCTACTCACTCGTGGGTCAACTAGTTAAATCAGCTAACCTGTCAGCTCACTCACCAGCTGTCTAGTTAAGTCAGCTAAATGGTCGGCCCACTAGCAGTCCAACTAGTTAAGTTAGCTAACCTTCAGTGGACAAGTGGGCCAACTTGTCAGTTGACAATTTAGGTCAGTTAACTAGTCGGCTGACTAGTTAGGTCAGCTAACTAGTTGGTCAACTAATCGGATGACTAGTTAGGTCAGCAAATTAGTAAGCCATCTAGTTAACCCAGCTAACTAGTGGGCCAATTCGTCAGTCTACTAGTTAACCCACCTAAATAGTAGGCTGACTATTCGGCCAACATTTTAGACCAGCAAACAAGTCGGGCGAGTAGTCAGCCAACGTACTAAACCAGCTAACTAGTCAGCCGACTCATCAGAAAACAAGTTGTCACCTAGCTAACTTGTTAACCAATTAGTTAAGTCAGCTAGCTATCTCGTTAGCCAACTAGTTAACTCTGTTAGCTAAGTCAGCTAGCTAAGTCAGCTAGCTCACTTGTTAGCTAACAAATTAACTCAGCTACTTAAGTCTGATTTCTGACTAGTTAGTTAATTAGTTAAGTCAGCTAGTTATCCACCTAGTTAAATAGTTAGCTAGCTATTTAATTACCATAGTTAAGTTAGCTAGTTAACTAGTTAAGTCTGCCAGTTGTCAGCTAGTTAAGTCCGTTTTCTAATTTCATTAGCTGGTTGAAACAGTTAGCTAGCTAGTTAAATATTGGGTTAAGTTAGCAGGTTGAGTCAGGTAGTTAGCTAGTTAACTAACTTATTAAGTTAGCTGGTTGAGTCAAAAAGCTAGCAAGTTAGGAAATGAGTTGAGTCAGTAGGTTGAGTAGACTAGCTAGTTAGTTAGCTAACAGTTAAGTCAACTAGATGAGTCAGCTAGCTACCTAGCTAGCTAATGATTTAAGTCAGCTCTTTGTGTTAGATAGCTAGCTCATTAGTTAATGAGCTAAGATCAATAAGTCACCTAGCTAGCACGGTAGATAAATGAGTAAGTTAACTAGTTAGCTCACTGGCTAAGTCAGCTAGCTAACTAGGCAACTAACTATTTAAATCAGCTGGCTAGCTAGATAGCTAGCTAGTTAGCTAACTATATAATACAGCTGGTCAGCTAGGTAGCTAGCTAATTAACTCAGCTATTTAAGTCAGCTGGCAAACCAGAAGGCCAGATAGGTAGCAAGCTATTTTAGTCAGCTGGCTAGACAGCTGTCTACCTGGTTAATTCAGCTAGATAAGAGAGCTGGCTAGCTAACTGGCAATGTATGTAGCTAGCTAATTAAGTCATCTAGATAGTTACCTGGCTAGCTAGGGATGTCAGTGTGTTAAGTCAGCTGATTATCCAACTGACTAGCTTGTTAAGTCAACTAATTTAGTCAACTGTCTAGCCAGTTGGCTAGGCAGGTAGCTAGCTTGACATATCAGTTTGCTAGCCAGCAGGCTAGCTGTTCAAGTCAGATAGTAAAATCAGCTGGCTACCCTGCAGGCTATGTAGGTATCTAGCAAGTTAATTGAGCTGGCTTGCCAGCTTGCTACCTTAAGTCAGTTACGGAAGTCAGGTGGCTAGTCAGCTGGCTAGATAGGTAGCCAGATAGTTAAATCACCTGGCTAGCCAGCTCACTAGCTGGTTAAGTCAGCTAGTTAAGTCAGCTGGCAACCTGCTGCCTAGTTAGTTAAGTTAGTTCATTAAATCTGAAAGCTATAGAGCTGATTAGCTAGTTAAAAAGCTAGTTAAGTCAGATGACTAGCCATCTGTCTGACTGGTTATTTTTGCTAGTTAAGTCAGCTGGCTACCTAGGAATCTAGCTATATAAGTCAGCTAGTTATGTCAGCTAGGTAGCTCGTTAAGTCAGCCAGTTAAGCCAGCTGCTGAGCTAGGTAGCTAGCTGGTTAAGTCAGCTAGTTAAGTTAGCTTGCTTGCTAGATATGTCAGCAAGTTAAGTCAGTTGGCTATCCAGCTACCTTGCTGGGTAACTAGCTAGTTAAGACAGCTGGCTAGCCCTTTAGGTAGTTAGTTAAGTAACCTAGTTAAGTCAGCTCAATAGAAAGCTGGTTAGCTAGGTAGCTAGCTAGATAAGTCAGCTGGCTATCCATATGGCTAGCTAGGTACTTAGTTAAATTAGCCTGTTAGCCAGCTGGTTAACTAGTTAAGTAACCTAGTTAGGTAAGCTGGCTAGACAGCTGGCTAGCTAGTTAGCTAGATATTTATGTCAGCAGTGTAGACCGCTGGCTAGCTAGTTAAGACACCTAGTTAAGTCAGTTGGCTATCCACCTGGCTACCCAGGTAGTTTGCTAATTATCTCAGCTGGCTTGAGAGCTGGCTAGCTAATTAAGTCACCTAGTTTAGTCAGCTGGCTAGCCAGCAGGCTAATTATATAGAAGGCAAGTTAGTTCATCTGACTAGCATGCAGACCAACTATTTATGTCAACTAGTAAAGTCAGCTGGCTATCCAGTTAGCTAGCTAAGTAGTGAGCTAGTTATTTCAGTTGGCTAACCAGCTTGCTAGGTAATTAAGTCAGCCTGTTAAATCAGCTGGCTAGCCAGGTGGCTAATTAGTTAAGTCAACTATTTGAGTCTGCTGGTTAGCCAGTTGGCTAGCAGATTAAGTCAACACGTTAATTCAGCTGGCTTCCTAGCTGGATAGCTAGGTAGCAAGCTATTTATGTCAGCTGGCTAGCCAGCTGACTAGATACCTATGTCAGCTAGTTAATTCAGCTGGCTTCCCATCTAGCTAGCTAGGGAGCTAGCTAGTTAAGTCAGCTGGCTAGCCAGCTGACTAGCTGGTTAAGTCAGCTAGCTATTTCAGCTGACCAGTCACCACTATAGCTACTTAGGTCAGCTAGTTAAGTCAGCTGGCCAGCCAGTTTGCTAGCAGGATAAGAGAGCTTGTTAAGTCAGCTGCTCAGTCAGCTGGCTAGCTAGGTAGTTATCTAGTTATGACAGCTAGTTAAATCTTCTGGCTAGCTAGTTAGCTAGCTAGTTAAGGCATTTAATTAAGTCAGCTGTCTAGCCAGTTGCTAAGCAGGGTAGCTAGCTAGTTAAATCAGCTGGCTAGCCAGCTGGCTAACTTAAGTCACGCAGTTAAGTCAGCTCACTGGCCAGCATGTTAACTAGGTAGTTACGTAGTTAAGTCATGTGGCAAACCAGCAGGATATGTAGGTAGGTAGCTAGCCATCACCTGGCTATACATCTGTCTCACTAGGTAGCTAGCTAGTTAACTCTGTTGACTAGAAAGCTAGCTACTTTGTTAAGTCAGCTGGCTAGACTGCTGGTTAGCTAGGTAGCTAGGCAATAAAGTCAGCTGGTTTGCCAACTGGCAGGCTAGTTAAGTCAGCTAGTTTAGTCAGTTGACTAACCAGCTCCCTAGCAAGTTAAGTCAGCTCATTAAGTCAGTTGTCTAGCCAGCTGGCTAGCTATAAAAAGCTACTTAGGCCCGTTGCATAGACAGCTGGCACTGTAATTATTTCAGCTAGTTAATTCATTTGGCCAGCTAGATAGCTAGCTAGTTATTTCAACCATATATATCAGGTAGCTAACTAGTTAAGTCAGCTAGCTATGTGATAGCTAGCTAGGGAGATAGCTAGTTAAAGCAATTAGTTAAACAAGCAGACTAGGTAGTTAGCTAGTTAAATAAGTCAGCTATTTAGATAAGCTGACTAGCTATTTAAGTCGCCTTGTTAAGTCAGTTCACTGGTCAGCAGGTGAGCTAGGTAGTTACCTAGTTAAGTCCACTTGCAAGCCAGTGGGCAATGTATGGAGGTAGCTAGTTAAGTCAGTTGCCTATCAGTCAAGTATCTCGTTATGTCAGCTAGTTAATAAAGCTTGCTATCCAGTTGTATGTCTAGGTAGCTAGCTAGTTAAGTCTGCTGGCTAGCCAGCTGGCTACTTCGTTAAGACAGCTAGTTTAGTAAGCTGTCTAGCCTGATGGCTAGCTACATAGCTAGGCAATTAAGTCAACTGGCTAACCAGCTGGCTAGCTAGTTAAGTCAGCTTGTTAAGTCAGCCTGCTAGCCAACTTGCCAGCTAGGTAGCTAGCTAGTTATGTCAACTGTACAGCCATCTGACTAGATAGTTAAGTCACCTAGATAAGTCAGCTGACTAGCCCACTGTCTAGCTAGTTATTTTGGTATTTAAGCCAACTGGCTATATAGCTGGCTAGCTAGATAAGTCACCATGTTAAGTCAGTAGTATAGCACATGGCTAGATATGTAGCAAGCTAGTCAATTCAACTGGCTAGAAAGCAGGTCAGCTAGTTAGGAGAGAAAGTTAACTCAGTTGGCTAGCCAGTTGGCTATCTAGGAAGTGACTTAGTTAAGTCACCTGGCTGGCCAGATGGCTACCTAATTAAGTTAGCTATTTAAGTTAGCTGGCTATCCACGTGGCTAGAGAGGTAGAGAGCTAGTTACATCAGCTGGCTAGCCAGTTGTATAACTTGGTAAGTCAGCTAGTTTAGTCACCTGGCTGGTCAACTGCCTAGCTCGTTTATCAAGTAGATAATTCAGCCTGCTTACCAGCTTCCTAGCTAGTATAGTCACCTGGTTAAATCAGTTGGCTAACCTGCTCACTTCATAGTCAAATATCTAGTCAATTCAGATAGCTAGACAGCAGGCTAGCAAGATATTTCAGCTAGTTAAGTCAGCTGGCTAGCTTGGTAGCTAGGTAATTAATTCAGCTTTTTATTTCAGCTGGCTAGATAGTTAAGTCAGCTAGTTATATCGGCTAGCTAGGCAGCTAGCTAGGTAGCTAGTTAGTTATTTCAAGTTGTTACGTCTAGCAGGCTATTTAGGAAACAAGCAAGTTAAGTCAGCTAGTTAAGTGAGCTGGTTAACAAGTAAATAAGCTTGTTAGGTCAGCTGGCTATCCAGCTTCCTAGATGGGTGGCTAGCTAGTTAAGTCAGCTGGCTAGCCAGTTTGTTAGCTAGGTATCTTGGTTGTTAAGTCAGCTGGCAAGACAGCGGGATAGATAGGTAGCTAGCTGATTAAGTCAGCTGGCTAGCCTG
>NW_006964943.1:0-3997 GCF_000164805.1 Carlito syrichta
ATCATGGTCTTCATTGTACAACAGCACACTCATGAAGATGTCTTGTCCTCTGCACCCCCCTCCCCAACACCATCTCCTTCTAGCAACTGCTGTGTTTCTTCTCCTGTTGGGTGAGGTTCTTGTATGTGTGTGGGCCCCCAGTGTCCTTTGATTGAAGAGTGAATGTACAGTTGTAATGCTCTTGTGGTGGCCAGGTGCCCATCTCAAGTTCCCCTGGCTACTGTACTGTCCTTTCTTCAATAACAGATTTTTTTTTTCTGTACTGGTACAAACATGTCTTGCCCCTTCATTCAGTGAATGCCCAATCAGTGTAACTTTCTCAGGGAACCTACTTTTCTGGCTCCCACAACCAGTCATGCCCCTCCCACGAAGGGCTCCTCCAGCTCCCCTGGAGACCTGTCACCTACAGTTTCAGACATGAGTGGTTTGGTTTTTGACACTAAAGAGTAGGCTGGAAGTCAGAAGAATTGCTCATGACCCCCTCACTCCCCTGTGGTGGAGCCTGAAGCCAGCCTCTGGGTAGCATTTCCCCTGATCATATCCAGCTGCCTTGAAGGCCATATTCCCTCCCTGCTAGCGGCATCTTGCCAACACAGCCTGGAAATTCCCTTCTAGAGCACAGGTGGGTGGGCTGCTGACTTAGTGAAGAAGTTCTTCAGGGCCACCACACTGTCCGCCACCTTCATGACTGTTCAGCTTGCCATTAAAGAGTGTGAAAAGGAAAAATGATAAGGGAAGGAGAAAGAGGAAGGAATGCCAAGTGAAGATGAAGGCAGAGATTGGGGTGATGTTTTCACAGACAACAAGCACCAAGGGATTGTTGGCAGCAGCCAGAAGCTAGGAGAGAGGCGTGGGATAGTGTCTCCCTCCACCCACCCCCATCCAGAGCTCTGCTGACACCTTGATTTTGGACTTCTGGTCTCCATAACCATGGGAGAACAAATTTCTGTTGCTTTAAGACCCCCCCCCGCATTGTGACAAATTGTGACTGAAACCCCAGGAAACTAATACAATAATCAAAAAACATCAGGGGATTTGATAACATGAACCTCATTGGCATAAAACAAATAGGCAGAAAATCTAATTCTTTAAATTTGATTGCATTTTGGCACATCAGCTGATTAATTTTACTATTCACTAATTGAATAAATACATGAAAACTATTTTTTCAATGGAAGGAACATGAGCCCAGAGTGTGGGTGAGAGGACAAACAGAGGGAAGTCACCCTGAGAACCCAGGTGGCCCCACGGAATTGTACATTTCAGTCCCAGCCACCACAGAGACTGGGGGCTGAAGCACTGCTGTTCTGCTAGTTTATCCCCCAAATCATTTTCACAATCTCTGCTTTGGGTAAAAGACAGAAATCTGTCAAATGGCACACAGATTAACTTATCACCGAGTTAAATGGGTTGTCAGTGTGGGGAGCCCGTACTGGGCCCAGTGAATTCAAATGCATGTAAATTTCCCTGGTGGCAGGAGAAAAGATGGTGGGGCTGTCAGACGGTGACATGTGGAAATACATTAACAGTGTTTAAAATATATTTGAAGGAGCTGCTTCATATTTTGGTAGCACATTCCCTGACACATGATTTGTGGGAGAAGGGAAATTCTGATCTCATCATCAATCCAGGGGCATCTTTGTAGTAAGCCCCCTCCCAGGGCACTGGGTGTTTTAGAGAAGTTCTAAAACATTTAACAGTGCCAGCCTGATTGGGCACAGGTAACCGGTACCACTGAAGTTTGGAGCTGGAATTCTGATACCTTTGCTTGTCAGCATCACTCTGGAGTACAAAACAAGTAATTTAAAAATTTCAAAAGGGAGCCAATTTCTGTCGTGTTTGTGCCTGTGCTGTTTCTCGCCCTTGGAAAAGGTCCTAGATCTCCTCAAATGTGCATCTGATTTGGCTTGGTGGTTTTAGTCTTGTGTGTTTGTTTGGAAACTGAATGATCTTGACTTAGTGCAAAGATTCCCCATGTTTAAGGAAAAGAGAGTTGCTAAACTGTGCCGTCTCTGTTTAGGGTAGTGGACATGCCTGTTTAGGATGTGAGCTTCTTTTAGTGATGACAGGGCTTTCTGGATGTCTTCTCAATTTCCTAGCGAGGCCACAAAGTAAGTGTCTCTTGAATGGTAGGTTTAGGCTCTCTATAACCCCACCTCCCTAGATCCATGAACCCAGTCCTTCTACAGAGACAATCTCCGGTTGTCTCCTGGGTCACTTTTTGATCCCCTAGCCACATGGGGTCCTCACATGGGTCTCTTTTTTCCCCCCTAGCCACATGGAATCCTCATTTCATCTCCATTGCAAATGCCCCAATTCCATTTTGATGCCAAGTTACCTTCATGATTGGTACTCATGGGCCAATATTACCTGGCCAAACAAGAGGTGCCACACACCTAGCTACCCTTTCTTTTGAGCTAGAAATACATGCATTAGCATTCACCAGCTAAACAAATGAAAACTGTGGTCTATTTGTTGATATATTTCTTTTAAGTCATCCATATTCATATCTGCATTGATGTGACAGGGTAATGAAATAAGTCTTGGTTTCTGGCTCACTCAGTACACAAACACACGTTCTAAAACCACAAGATGAGGGGTATATTAGCAGATCTTACAGAATGCTTTAAAGTATTCCAGAGTCCAGTAGTGTGACACTGGACCCACAGTAGGGTTGAGAGAGAGAGATCAGGGCAGGCTACCCGAGTGAAGCAAGGGGTTGATGGGGCATAGATGGGTAGGGAAGGATAAGCATGGCTAAGGTTCATGTGTATAAAGATATGAGAAACTAGCATTTTTCACACACCTACCCTGTGCTGGGTCCTGAAACTAAGTTTGAGGATTTGGAAAGAAAAACTTAACCTCCTCCCAAAAGTAATCTTTTGGAGGTCCAGTGTTGCTGATTGGTCCATCACTGTCAGCATCCAAATAAAAACTGCCTTTCTCACAATAGACATGAGATGGCCATTTCTCTCCAACAGGAATTCTCAATCGTGGAGCTTTGGACATTTGGGGCTGGATAGTGCTTCACTGTAGAGAGTTAGCTGTCTTGTGCTCTATAGCTTAGCCACATTCCTGACCTCTACACATGGTATGCTAATGGCAGCCTGTAAACCTTGAGTTGTGACAATCAATATGTCTCCAAATATTCCCAAGCATCCCCTGGGGGTTGGGGGGCACAATTATCCTACTTTGGAGCTACTACTCTACGGCCAGAAGGGACAATGACAAGATTCCTGTCTTCCTTCATTCATCCCTCACTGTTCAGTTAGGCAGCAGGCTACATCCAGGAGGGCCTGGCAAGAAAGAGTACTGTAGAATGTCATTTGCATAAAATTTTAGAGAACGGAATGAATCCACAGTGACAGAAAGTAGATCAATGGCTGCCTGAGGATGGAAAAGGGGGAAGGCCAGGAAAGAGGAAGTGGAAAACAGGAAAGGAAACTTCTTGGGAGATAAGAGATATATTCATTATCTTGACTGTGGTGATATTTCTCCCGGTGTACACTGATGTAAAAACTTATCAAATAGGGTGCTTTAAAAATGCCCAGTTTATTGTACATCAATCACATATCAATAAATCTGTTCAAGAAGGTTAGAGAAAGAATAATCAAATAAGTTATAATATAAGGTATAAGAAAGAAAACAAAATAAGGAATGGAAACCACTGAAGTAGAAATGAAAAAAAGTGAGAACTGCCGGGCTCGGTGGCTCAGCCTGTAATCCCGCACCTTTGGGAGGCTGAGGTGAGTGGATTGCCTGAGCCCGCGGGTTCGAGACCAGCCTGGGCAGCGAGACCTCATTTTTACAATAAATCAGAAAAACAGCTGGGCGTGGTAGCGCATGCCTGTAATTCCAGTTACTTGGAAGGCTGAGGCGGAAGGATCGCCGGAGCCCAGCAGGTGAGGTTGCGGTGGCCGGGAGCGGCCACTGCACTCCAGTCTGGGCGACAGAGGGAGACTCCAACTCAAAAAAAAAAAAAAAAAAAAAAAAAAAA
>NW_006964944.1:0-750 GCF_000164805.1 Carlito syrichta
AGGCAGGAAGACCAGAATGTTGAACAAATGGAAAGCCTGTGATCACAGCAGTTTGGGAGACCCAGGCTGAGAGGATGGCCCAAGTTGGATGGTTTGGGAGCAACCTGGGCAATCTAATGAGGGAAGGAAGGAAAGGAAGGAAGGAAGGAAGGGAGGAAGGAAGGAAGGAAGGAAGAAAGATAGAAAGAAAGAGAGAGAGAGAGAAAGAAAGAAAGAAAGAAAGAAAGAAAGAAAGAAAGAAAGAAAGAGAAAGAAAGAATTCCATTCTTCTGCAATCTTTCTGCCATCAGCTCTTCCCCCCTGGCTCCCCCATATGTGAGCATCCCCCAAGATCACCACCTTCCAGCCCCAAACCTCCCCCAGTGCCTCGCTTTGGTGCAGTAATTCCTGAGGCTCCCTGGCTGGATTCCTCCTGGCTCTCCTCTCTGAGGTGAGAAATGTGTCCCTGGCATGCTGAATATCTGACTCGACAATGAGGCCCTTGGCAAAGAAAGGTCATGGACACATCCCTCACTCAAGGACATATCTTCCAACCAATCCCATTTTTCCTGGCTCTAAATCCATTCGCCCTGTGAACACACCACACACCACTGAGAATCTGTGTATGATTCTGATGTTTTTGGATACAAGGTCTGGCTCTTTGGCCCAGGCTAGGACCTGGGGACATGACTGTCATTCATCACCAGCCTTGAAATCACAAACTCCGGCGAGCTCCTACCACAGCCTCAGAGGTGTTGGGACGATGGGCAC
>NW_006964945.1:0-926 GCF_000164805.1 Carlito syrichta
TGTTAGTTAACGAGCTATCTACGTGACTCAATCTGCTTACTTAACCTGTTAGTTAACTAGCTAGCTAGCTTCTTAACCGGCTGATGAAATTAGAAAACAGACTTAACTAGCTGACAACTGGCAGGCTTAACTAGTTAGCTAACTAACTTAACTATTGGAATTAAATAATTAGCTAACTATTTAACTAGGTGAATAACTAGCTGACTTAATTAATTAGTTAACTACTCAGAAATCAGACTTAAGTAGCTGACTAAATTAGCTAGCTAACAAGTGAGCTAGCTGATTTAGCTAGCTGACTTAGCTAGCTAGCTTGTTAGCTAGCTGACTTAGCTAACAGAGTTAACTAGTTGGCTAATGAGATAGCCAGCTGACTTAATGAGTTGGTTAACGAGTTAGCTAACTGATTTAACTAGTCGTTAAATGAGATAACTCGCTGACTTAACTAGTTGGCTAATGACTTAGCTATGTGACAACTTGTTTTCTGGTGAGGCTACTGTCTAGTTAACTGGTTTAATACGTTGGCTGAGTACTCGGCCGACTTGTTTGCTGGCATCAAATGTTGGTCGAATAGATGGCTGACTAGTTAGCTGGCCTAAATTGTTGACTGACAAGTTGTCCCACTGGTCGGCCGAAGGTTAGCTAACTTAACTTGTTGGGCTGCTAGTGGGCCGACCGGTTAGCTGACTTAACTAGTCAGTTGGCGAGTGAGTCAACAGGATAGCTGACTTAACTAGTTGACCCGTGAGTGAGTCAACTAGTCAGCTGAGTTAACTAGTTCACTAGCGAGTGAGCCAATTAATCAGCTGACTTAACTAGTCAGCCGGCAGGCGAGTCAACTGATCATCCATCATAACTAGTTGGCCGGTGTGAGATGACTGGTCAGCTGAATTTAGTCGGCTGTTGAGTGAGCTGACTGGTCAGATTCA
>NW_006964946.1:0-7775 GCF_000164805.1 Carlito syrichta
CCTGACAGACCACAAGAAATTTCGGTAGTTTGACGTAAACTGAATCGAGGGATTTTGTACCAATATGCCGTTTGATTCCTGGGGTACCTGATTATGATCCTAGTTGTTCATAAGTCATAAAAGATATTTGAACCAGATACTCGATTACAACTATCAAGGGAATCGAATGTTCCTGGGGATCGGTAATGACTGATTAAGGGTATCTACAGAGCTAGCAGCTCTGAAAAATGTAGGGAACCTGAAGCCCAGATTGCTGATTAAACCTTATCAAGAGGCCCTGAATATCCTGGCGAAAGAGAACTACTAGAGCCCGATTTCATTTTCATTCTCAAGAAGAAGCCCTGATTTTCCCTCGTGATGTGGATCCCAAAACTATGTATACAAATAGGCAGATGGTCAGAAATTGCCTAGGGTCGTGGAATCCATGAATCCTGGTTATACTTAGCAGTACTTAATAAATATGTGGCAAACTCAAAACACCAGGACCCTATTGGAATAGAAGGAGAAACAGAAATTTTAGGATTACAAGATACCTCTTAAGGCGATAGTTACATACAAATATGGCGATAAGATTCTTTGGGTCCTGGAATCTGCCCTTTGTTGTCCTGAGGAACACAACGGACTCCAGGGTCCACATTCTAGGTTACAACTATCAAGAAGACAAGCAGATTACTGAGAATCTATAATGACAAAATAGTCATATCCAACAGGCCTGTAGCCCTAAAGAATGTGTGGAAATGTAATACCATATTCCAGATTAGCCATTATAAGGTGTCTATGTAGAATTATTGGATTGGCAACACCCATAGCCCAGATTCTTTTTGTTCTCAGTAAGACTCCTGGACGTTACCTGGCGACGTGGAAGTACAACCTCTTATATACCAATAATCATAAGCCCAAAGGGTCAGAAGTTCCCTGGAATACAAGAGTGCTGGATCCCTTTAAGAATATGTCCTAAATGTTGGGGAACACATAATCTCAAGTTACGAATATCAATCCAAAATTCCAGTAGTAATTTCTGAATTACGAGGTAAACCTGAAGTCAGAAATTACACGAAAAATGGTGACATGATTCCTTGGATTGTGAAATCTGGCCTTACAGCCTCCTGGCAAAAAAGACGAGCAGATGGTCAGATTCTCTGTTACAACTAAGAAAAGGGTCAGCAGGTTCCTTGGAATTGGTAATGACAGATTTGTGGTACGTATACAGTAATTATTTCTGAAAAGTGTGGGGATTGGAACTCCAAATTCCTGATGAACATGTAGAAAATTCCTGTATGCTTCTAGATATGAGAATTACCTTAAGGAAGGGAAAAATTAAAAATTGCCCAGAAGTTTGCTGGTCACATGCAAACTGCTTTTCCTTGTTCCACATTGGTAACATAAGTAGAAACATTCTGGGTATATAGTGTCTGGGATTCCTGTATCATTCTCGGAAGAACGACCAGATGTTTCCCCATTCCCTAGATGTCTAGACACGTGGATCCCAATAGAAACACTCGAGAACGCTCCTATGTACTTGTAAACCAAGACTCTGGTGCCCTCCAAAAAATACCTTCTAAACATGGTGCAACATAGAAACCCAAGTCCTTAATTCCGAATAACTGAACTACCAGAATTTTCTGGAGTACGAGGTAACCCTGAACTCAGGGCTTCCATTCAAAACACCCGAGATGATTACTTGTGTCCTTGATTTTGGCGTTAGAGGATCCAGAATCGAAGTTGACATGTAGTGCCATATTTTCGTTTAAACTATTGAGAGGACCAGAATATTGCGGGACTTCTGGAGTGAGTCATTCCTAATATGCACATAGGATACAGCTCTGAAAAATATGGGGACTTCGAATTCCGAGTCTTGTAGACCTTACCAAGTCGCCCTGAACAGTTTTGGAATTGAGGACTCGTGTAAACCATATTCTTTATTCTTCCTTAGCAAGAACCATATAGATACCTGTATATGAGCACTCCCAATCCCCAGATACTTGCTTCGAAATCCTGATTCTTGTTTAGCCCTTAGCAAGACACCCAGTAGATTTTTGCCATGCAGGACTCATGAAAACCAGATTCCTTATTCCTTCTTAGGTAGAGGCTGTGTCGTTTCCTGTGTATGAAGGCTCCCATTACCGAGATTCCTGCTTTGAAATTCTGATTCTTGTTTAGTTCTAAGAAAGACGCCCTGTAGATTTTTCGAATGGAGGACATGTGTCACCCACATTCCTTGTTCGTCCTTAGCAAGAGGTTTTGAAGTTTCCTGTATGTGAGGACTCGCATTCCCCAGATTTGTGCTTCAAATCCCTGATACATTTTTCTCCCTTTGTAAGACTTGCTGTAGGTTTTTGGGATTTGAGTACTCGTGTAATCCAGATTCATTATTCTTCCATAGTAAGATGCCACGTTGTTTCCCATATATGAGGACTCTTATTTCCCAAATTCCTGCTTAAATCACAGCAATTCCCGAGATATTTCCTGATGAACATATAAATCCATTTGTTTGGATATTAACAGAAAGGCTCCCATATACTTTCTGGTAACAGTAATTCAAGCTTCTAGATTCCCCTTAAAAAGACATCGTAAAAATGTGGAATATACTAAACCTAATATCCCAATTTCTACCATCCTGACAACAGGAAAATTCGCTACGTTCAGGAAATTTGAAGCGCTGGATTTTGTCGCAAAATGCCAGTTGATACCTGGGGAACTGGGTTATGACCGAAGACGTTGATACGACACAAACAAAATTGTAGGTTCAGATACTCGATTACAACTAAGGAAAGGACCGGAATGTTCTTGGATCTCTAATAAGAGATTTCAGGTATCAACGTAGCAAGTAGCTCTGAAAAATGGCAGGACCTACAAGCCCAGAATCCTCATTAAACCTTAACAAGAGGCCATATAGATTTTGACGATTGAGGACACCTGATCCTGCATTCGCTTCTCTTTCTCCGCAAGAGCCTGATTTTCGCTGGTGATCCGGATTCCTAAATTCTGTATGAAAATACACAGATACCTAGCTGTTTCCCAGGGACGTGGAATCCGTGATTCCTGGTCACCTTTAAAAATATGTACTACATGCATAGCAAACCCAACCCACCAAGCCATATAAAATAGATTAACAACGGAAGTTTAAGGATTAGAGGGTACATCTTAAGACAAGTGTTACACACTAATGTGGCGAGATAATGTTGTAATCTTGTAATCTGCCTTTAGTTGTGCCGAGAAACCCAATTGAATTGCATACACTTGTTCTTGATTACAACAATCAAGAGGACCAGAAGGTTGCTGGGAATCTATAATGACACTAGACCTTTCCAAGTGGCAACATGCTTTGAAGAATTTGGAGGAATAGAAGCCCAGATTCCAGATAAGACCTTATGACGGAGCCTGGAGTTATGGACTGAGGTCTTCCCTAAACCACATTCCTATTTTTTAGTATCAGGAAGACGCCCGGACGTTTCCTGGTGACGTAGAAGTAAAAACTCTTACATACCGATACACATATGCCAAGAAGTTTCCTCGGGACCTGGAATCGAAGATTGCTGATTCCCTCTTAAGAATACATCCTAAATATGTGGAAACACCTAATCCCATATGCTCAATGCGAAAACAAATGTACAGCAATAGTTTCAGGTCTACAAGGAAATCCTGAAGCCAGTGATTACATTAACAAATGGCACATGATTGCGTGGATTGTGTAATCCGGGCCTTACAGGACCCTGTGAAACAAATGGAACCAGTAGGCCAGATTCTCACTAACAATGATCAAGAGGTGTAATATGTTCCTGGGGAACGGCAATGCCTGAATTGTGGTATGCATATAGGACGCTGCTCTGAATAATATGAGAACCAGATCTCCCAGATTCCAGATTAGTATTTGCTAAAGTCCCTGTCGATTCCTACGTATGAGCACTGCCTTAAGCCATGGATAATTTAGTAAATGCCCAGATATTTGCAAATTACATGGAAACCAAGTTTCCTGGTTCCTCTTAGGTAAAGTTTGAAGAAACTTTCAAGGGACACTGTGACCCAGATTCCTATTTTGGTCTAAGCAAAACGACAAGATGTTTTCTGTTGGCCTGGAAGTCTAGACTCTTGTATGCCCATAGAAAGATGACAAGAATATGCCTGGGGACGTGCAATTTAAGATTCCTGGTTCCCTCCCAATAATTCCTCTTAATGCAATTGAACACCTAAACCCAAAGTCCTAACCACGAACAGCGGAGCCTCATTAGTTTCTGGAGTACGTGGACACACTGAAGTCAAGTCTTACATACAAAAAATCCGAGAGAATATCTAGTGCCTGTATCTGGAATCAGAGGTTCCAAGTATCTAAATGTACTTGTAGTGCCAGATTCTCGTTTACAACTATCAAGAGTACCAGAGTGTTGCTGGCGTCCAGGAATGATTGATTCGTAATATCCACATACCAAATACCTCCAAAACATGAGGAGTGCTCAAAGCCCTTATCTTGTTTAGCCCTTAGAAAGACACGCTGTACATTTTCGGTATTGAGGACCCATGTAGATCCGATTCTTTATTCATCCTTCACAAGAGTCATGACATTTCCTGTATATGAAGACTCCCATACCCAGATTCCTGCTTAATTCTCCGGAAGATACCGGGATAGTTGGTGGTGATGTAGAATTCAAGTTGTTTGGATGTCAGTTGAAACACCTCCAGAAGTTTCCTGGGCAATTGTAATCCAGATTCATGGTTCTCTTGTACATGACACCGTTACAATATGGGGACCTAAAATCCCAGATTCCTGATAAAACCATATCCAGAGGCCTTTAAAACTTTGGAGAATGAGAACTCAAGAACTCGTATTCCCTTTTCGTTCTCAGCAAGATGTCTTTATTTTCCCTGTCCATGTGTGTTCCAAAACTCTGTATATAAAAAGACAGAGGCCTATATGTTTCCTAGGTTTGAGGAATTCGTGATTTCTGGTTACTTTTTAAAATACTTACTAAACATTTGGCAACTGCAAAACACTCGGCCCCTCTCAAAATAATAGGACAAATGGAAGTTTGAGATTTACAAGTTCATTTTAAGACCAAGAGTTACATGCAAATATGGTGAGAGGATCCCTTTTGTGCTGGAATTTGGCCTTCGTTGTCCTGTGGAACCCAACGGACCTGCAGTGTGAGATACCCGTTTACTACTACCAAGAGGACCAGAATGTGACTGGAGTCCTGAATTGACTGATTAATAATATCCACATGCTAAATAGCCCCAAAACATGAGGGGAGCTAGAAGTCCTGGTTCTTGTTTCTCTAGTAGCAAGCCGTCCTGAGAATTTTTTCGGATTGAGGAAGAATATAACACAGATTCCTTATTCTTCCTTCGCTGGAGGCCGTGTAGTGTCCTGTATATGAGGACTCCCTTTCCCCAGATTCCTGTTTTGTAACCATGATTGTTGTTTAGCTCTTAGCACGTCACCATGAAGGTTTTGGGACTAAGGAACCGCATAATACAGATTCCTTGTTTTTCCTTAGGAAGAGGCCTTGAAGTTTCCTGTTATGAGGAGTATTACCCACATTCCTACTTCTAATCCCTTATTCTTGTTTAGCCCTTAATAAGTGACCCTGGAGTTCTTTTGGGATAGAGATCACGTGCAACCCAGATTCCTTATTCTTTCCTAGCAAAAGGCCGTGTATTTGCCTGTATATGAGGACCCCATTTCCGTAGATTCATGCTTCAAAAATCCTGAGTAGTGATAGGTCCTTAGCAAGACGCCCTGAATTTTCAAGGGATTGAGGACACGTGTAACACAGATTCCTTATTCTTTCTTAGCAATAGGCAGTCCAGTTTCCTATATTTGAGGACTCCCAATACCCAGATTTTTACATTAAAAACCTGATTCATGATTAACTCTTAGTATGACACCCTGTAGATTTTTGGGCTGGGGACTCGTGCAACCAAATTTCCTTATTCTTCGTTAGCAAGACACCATGTAGTTTCCTGTATATGAGGACAACAATTACCCAGATTCCTGCTACATTTTCTGCAAGGTGCTTAGATATTTCCTGGTGACCTAGAATTCCAGTTGTTTGGATATCAAGAGAAAGACTCCCATAAGCTTATTGGGGAACTGGAATCCAAGGTTCCTGGTTCCCCTTAGCAAGACCTCCCCAAAATGTGGACTCTCCTAAACCCATGTCCCAATTCCACCAGACAGACCACAAGAAATTTCGGTAGTTTGATGTAACCTGAATCGAGGGATTTTGTACCAACATGCCGTTTGATTCCTGGGGTACCTGATTATGGTCCTAGTTGTTCATAAGACATAAAAGATATTTGGACCAGATACTCGATTACAACTATCAAGAGAATAGAATGTTCTCGGGGATCGGTAATGACTGCTTAAGGTTATCTACGGAGCTAGTAGCTCTGAAAAATGTAGGGAACCTGAAGCCCAGATTGCTGATTAAACCTCATCAAGAGGCCTTGTAGATCCTGGCGAAAGAGAACTACTAGAGCCCGATTTCATTTTCGTTCTCAAGAAGAAACCCTGATTTTCCCTCGTGATGTGTATCCAAAAACTCTGTATACAAATAGGTAGATGCCCAGAAATTGCCTAGGGTCGTGGAATCCATGAATCCTGGTTACACTTAGCAGTACTTAATAAATATGTGGCAAACTCAAAACACCAGGACCCTATTGGAATAGAATGACAAACGGGAGTTTTGGGATTACAAGGTACCTCTTAAGGCGATAGTAACATACAAATATGGCGATAAGATTCTTTGGGTCCCGGAATCTGCTCTTTGTTGTCCTGAGGAACACAACGGACTCCAGGGTCCACATTCTCAGTTACAACTATCAAGAAGACAAGAAGATTGCTGAGAATCTATAATGACAAAATTGTCATATCCAACAGGCCTGTAGCCCAAAAGAATGTGTGGAAATGGAATACCAGATTCCAGATTAGTCATTATAAGGTGTCCATGTAGAATTATTTTATTGGCATCCCCCGTAACCCAGATTATTTTTTTTTCTCAGTAAGACTCCCGGAAGTTACATGGCAACGTGGAAGTACAACCTCTTATATACCAATAATCATAAGCCCAAAGGGTAAGAAGTTCCCTGGAATACAAGCGTGCTGGATCCCCTTTAAGAATACGTCCTAAATATTGGGGAACACCTAATCCCAAGTTACGAAAATCCATCCAAAATTCCAGTAGTAATTTCTGGATTACGAGGTAAACTTGAAGTCAGAAATTACACGACAAATGGCGACATGATTCCTTGAATTGTGGAATCTGGACTTACAGCCTCCTGCCAAAAAAGCCAAGCAGATGGTCAGATTCTTTGTTACAACTAAGAAAAGGGGCAGCAGGTTCCTTGGAATCGGTAATGATAGATTTGTGGTACGTATACAGTAATTACTTCTAAAAGTGTGGGGATTGGGACTCCAAATTCCTGGTTAACATGTAGAAAATTCCTGTAGGCTTCTAGGTATGAGATCTACCTTAAGCCAGGGAAAAATTAACAATTGCCCAGAAGTTTGCTGGTCACATGCAAACTGCTTTTCCTTGTTCCACATTGGTAACATGAGTAGAAACGTTCTGGGTATATAGTGTCCGAGATTCCTGTATCATTCTCGGAAGAGCGACCAGATGTTTACCCGTTCCCTAGATGTCTAGACACGTGGCTCCCAATAGAAACACTCCAGAACGCTCCTATGTACTTGTAAACCAAGACCCTGGTGCCCTCCAAAAAATACCTTCTAAACGTGGTGCAACATCGAAACCCAAGTCCTTAATTCCGATAGCTGA
>NW_006964947.1:0-917 GCF_000164805.1 Carlito syrichta
ATTTAAATAGGCATTTTCTAGCCCAATGAAAACATTTTTGGCATTTGGGACATAAGCTTTTTGGTCGAGTAGCCCCAGTAAGTGGAGATGGTATGCCGTGTAAGCCGGCCATACCTTACTTCACTGGACAATCTGTTAATGTGCCCGACTTGACTATAGTTAAAGCAAGACTGTAATGAGATATTCTTTTGCTTAATACTTATATACTTTTACTTATATTACTTATATATTGTTTATGTATTACTTATAATATTTATATTATATATTGTTTATATTGCTTATATATTGCTAATATTATTTATATATTGCTTATATTGCTTACATATATTCTTTATATATATATTGATTATATTGCTTATATTACTTATTTTGTTTATATTACTTACACATTACTTATATACTTTTGATTCTATTACTTACATTATTTATTTTACTTATATTACTTACACATTACTTATATACTTTTGTTTATTATTGCTCAAGCTCTCTGCATTCCTATAAGAAAAGGAAAAGTGTAACTATGTTCAGGCTTTATTTCAGTATTCTCAACTGTTAAAGGAAAACCTTACAAAGAGGTGCAGTAAGAGGTAACATTAAGCTTAGCAGGGCAGTTTCTACTAATGTGCCTGATTTGTCCACACACATAACATGATTGCATTGAAACATTTTTCTGTTTACCTGCATACCTTGAACGATCTGTGAAAAGGTTTCTCCCTTCAATGGTGCAGTGAAAGCCATCCCTTGCATAATAGCTGAGCTTACGTCCACGCACTGACATATAAAATCAGTAACCCGTCTGATCTTGCGTATGGGTCTAAGTATTATTAGCATTTTCAAAGGCCAATTGTTTGAGAAGATTTCTGCTGCTTCTTCATTAGTAATTAACGGATTAATAGCCGTAGTGAGTCTGGAAACAA
>NW_006964948.1:0-833 GCF_000164805.1 Carlito syrichta
CTGGCCTTCTGGGACACGTGGCTGAAGACACAGGATAGACATGCCAGATGGCCACGTTTGAAAACTCCCATGAACGACAGGCAGGATACTACCTGTTCTTTCCCATCCCTGAGGGTGACTCCTCACGCTAGGTGGCAGGGGTGGTGGTGGCGGCGGTGCTGGTGATTATTATTATTTGGAGTTGAAATTCCACTCTGTCTCCTAGGTCTGAGTGCAGGGGCCCACCACGGACTACACCTGCCAGGCTCAGGCCATCCTTCTGCCTCAGCCTGCTGGGTGGCTGGAACCACAGGCTTGTGCCACCACGCCTGGCTAATCATTAGATTTATTTTTGATTTCTGAAACGAAGTCTCACCCAGTATCCTGGGCTGGTCTCGAACCCACAGGCTCTGACCATCCACTCGCCTGGGCCTCTGAAGGGTCAGGATGCCAGGCTGAGCACCTGAGCCTGGCCTGTGGTTGTGGTGGTGGTGGTTGGTACAATTATTCTGAGTCAGAGTCCTGCTCTTTCGCTCAGACCAGAGCACAGGGGCCCTCTCTCAACCACCACAGCCTCCACATATTGGGCTCCAGACATCCTCCCACCATGGTCTCATGAGTGGCCAGATCGACAGGCGTGTGCCACCACACTCGACTCATTTTTTGGCTTCTTTTAGAGAGATCTTGACAAAGGTGCCGGGGCTGGTGTCAAACCTGGGCTTTCAGGCCATTCTCTTGCCTTGGCCTCCCAAAGCGCCAGGGTGACAGATGTGAGCCCCCATGCCCGGCCTTCACAAACCCACTCAGGGCCCCAACATGAGGCCCTCTCCCTTCAGATGACCCAGGGACCCTGA
>NW_006964949.1:0-788 GCF_000164805.1 Carlito syrichta
GAGAACGCTCCTATGTACTTGTAAACCAAGACTCTGGTGCCCTCCAAAAAATACCTTCTAAACATGGTGCAACATAGAAACCCAAGTCCTTAATTCCGAATAACTGAACTACCAGAATTTTATGGAGTAGGAGGTAACCCTGAACTCAGGGCTTCCATTCAAAACACCCGAGATGATTACTTGTGTCCTTGATTTTGGCGTTAGAGGATCCAGAATCGAAGTTGACATGTAGTGCCGTATTTTCGTTTAAACTATTGAGAGGACCAGAATATTGCGGGACTTCTGGAGTGAGTGATTCCTAATATGCACATAGGATACAGCTCTGAAAAATATGGGGACTTCGAATTCCGAGTCTTGTAGACCTTACCAAGTCGCCCTGAACAGTTTTGGAATTGAGGACTCGTGTAAACCACATTCTTTATTCTTCCTAAGCAAGAGCCCATGTAGTTTCCTGTATATGAGCAATCCCAATCCCGAGATATTTGCTTCGAAATCCTGATTCTTGTTTAGCCCTTAGCAAGACACCCAGTAGATTTTTGCCATGCAGGACTCATGAAAACCAGATTCCTTATTCCTTCTTAGGTAGAGGCTGTGTCGTTTCCTGTGTATGAAGGCTCCCATTACCGAGATTCCTGCTTTGAAATTCTGATTCTTGTTTAGTTCTAAGAAAGACGCCCTGTAGATTTTTCGAATGGAGGACATGTGTCACCCACATTCCTTGTTCGTCTTAGCAGAGGTTTTGAAGTTTCTGTATGTGAGGACTCGCATTCCCCAGATTTGTGCTTCAA
>NW_006964950.1:0-1090 GCF_000164805.1 Carlito syrichta
ATGTGCAAAATTTGGAGATAAAAATCCTGTTTCTTTTCAATAAATGACTTCTGCACTAGACAGAGTCCAGTCTCTTTCTTTCTCCCCCCTTCTCTTTCTTTCTCTTTATTTCTCCAGAAAAATCACCGATGCCACCACATCTTTCCAGGGACCCTCAAATCCTACAGTGGCTGGCCCCCAGCAACTGGCGCCCAACATGGGGCCATTGAAAAGATAAGCTTCTCTCATTTCACACGACTAGGATCTTTCCCATGGTGCTGCAGACCCCTCTGTAGAGACAGGCCGAGTAAGTACGAGTAAGTATTGAATTTTTGACACCAGAGCCACCATGGGCCAGAGCGTGTCTAAGGAACATAAAATGTTAATCAGTATTTTAATGAATATTTTGTCTAAACGTGGAGATATAGTTTCTTCTGCTAATCTAGCTCGTTTTCTACACTTTGTGCAAAAGCCCTGTCCTTGTTTTCCTGAAGAAGGAACGGTGAGTTTGAACACCTGGATTAAAGTTGGGTAGGAGTTATGGTTATATTATTTACATCATGGGCCTAAAAATGTCCCTCCCAATGCCTTTTCCTTGTGGAAACTTAATTAGATATGTTTTAGATCCACAGCATGATTTTGAGATATTTCCATGAAAGAAAATTGCCATTGATGATGAGAAAGATGAAGAACCTTTTCTTTTCACTGCTGCCTCTGCACCTCCTGAGTATGATGACAAATTGTCCCCATAGGATGCAGCTGATCTGGAGGAGGAGGCTGCTAAGTATCATGAGAATGTACATATTGTTAACTCCGTGCTTCCACCGAAACCGATTTCTCCTTCTAATGCTAAGGTCATAAAATCTAATTCAGCCCCTCCTTTTTCTTTTTGCAATGCAGGCTACATGAACTGAGGCAGAAAAGGAGGGAGATTTCAGCTTTATGGTTTGCTTCCCTGTACAGTTCTATCCAGATACTAACGGGGTAGATGGTGAAATATCATGAGCAGAAATATCCTAACTATGTTACTGCACCTCTTTCTAAGGTTTTCCTTTAAAAGTTGAGAATACTAAAATAAAGCCTGGACTTAGTTACATTTTTCCTTTTTCTT
>NW_006964951.1:0-931 GCF_000164805.1 Carlito syrichta
GACCTCTCACAGAAACAAAGATCCGAATATCACATGTTCTCACTCATTTAATGGACCTTGAACATCCAATGTAATACTATAAGAAAATGAATGATGGTACTGGGGAACTATGGGGGGGGAGGGGGATGGGATTAACAGTAGCAAATATCTGTCTGGGGATGGGAAAACACTTTTTATCTACAGGGTGCCTGAATGAAACGTCATTGTACACCTAACCCTTAACTGTACCCCACAAAACCATAATAAAAAATACTGATTAATGAAAAAATATATATATAAAACATTTATGAAATTTAATTTTTTGTTAAAAATGTATTTTTCAAAAAGTCTCTAGTAAAAGAATTACATTTCATTGCAAGATTAAGTTTTGTAATATTGTTTCATCTTGCACCTGTCCTCCCAATCAGAGGCTCCAGAGCATTCTCTGTTGGAGGATTAAGATGCTCCCAGGGTTGAGGTTAATGGGACAGAGAAAGAATCACTTCCATTCCTTTACTTGTGCTGTGGCCATTGAATATTGTCTCTGTCTCCCCACCATAGGTTTTGGGGAGTGTAAATCTCACTGGGAGCCATGGAAAATTGTAAAGAGAGGAAGACATGTTCTGAGCTAGGATTTTTTTAAAAGGGGTATGGGAAGTGGAAGATCAGTAAGAAATCTCTGTTCTCTGTGTGACTCCCGCTGGTGCAGCTGTGTCTGGGCTGGGCCCCGGTGACAAGTTAAAAAGGAGGGGATGGAGGCTGAAGGGACCAGGTGAACAGAGCAGCCCATGTACAGAGGCAGGGACTGGAGAGCACATTCAGAGACTTGCATGCTTTGGAAGTGTGTGCGTGCATACATGGGTGAGTTTGTGCATGCAAGCATGTGTGTGTACACTCGTGTGTGTGCGTGTGTGTGTTAGAGCTTGTACATGTGTGCACGTGCTCAAGCATA
>NW_006964952.1:0-792 GCF_000164805.1 Carlito syrichta
TATTCCTTACCAAAGTCTACTTTGTCTGATATTAATATAATCACTCCAGCTTTTGTAAAAAAAAGTTATTGTTTCTTGGTATATCTTTTTTATTCTTTGACTTTTAACCTATATGTGTCTCATTTAAAGTAGGTTTCTTTAGTAGAAAGAATGTTATTAGATTTTATTTATTTATTTTTTGTCCAATCCAATGATCTCTGTTTTTTATTTATTTATTTTTTTGAGTTGGAGTCTCACTCGGTCGCCCAGACTGGAGTGCAGTGGCCGCTCCCGGCCACCGCAGCCTCGACCTGCTGGGCTCCGGCGATCCTTCCACCTCAGCCTTCCAAGTAGCCGGAATTTCAGGTATGCACTACCATGCCCGGCTGACTTTTTGATCTATTGTAGAGATGAGGTCTCGCTGCCCAGGCTGGTCTCAAACCCGCGGGCTCAGGCAATTCACTCACCTCAGCCTCCCAAAGGGGTGAGATTACAGGCTGAGCCACCGAGCCCAGCTGATCTCTGTCTTTTAATTGGGGCATATAAATCATTTATACTTAATGTAATTATTGATATGACTGGGTATCAGTATATCATGTTGCTATTTGTTTTATGTTTGTCCCAACTATTCTTTGTTTCCCTTTCCTCATATCCTGTCTTTTTTGTATTAATTATCTTTATAATTCTATTTTTATCTCCACAGTTGACTTATGAGTTATAGCATTATTTTATTTTTTATGGTTGCTCCAGGATTTGTAATCCCTGTCTTTAACTTTTCCAAGTCATCTTCAAATACTACCGTGCCACTTCTAG
>NW_006964953.1:0-662 GCF_000164805.1 Carlito syrichta
CTTCACGGCATTTGCCCATACCATGATGGGCAAATGGGTGTATGTACCATTATGAACATACACCTACTCACATCGTACTGTTTAGCAGCTTTTGACCAAAAACAGCATAACCCCCATGCACCACCTTCCCTATTCACCCGATCTCACCTTGACACTTCGAGTAACTTTTTGTGTGTGTGTCTATATCAGGATGAAAAAATCCTAAAAAAAGAACCTCACATTTTGCTGAAGTGGAAGAGATGAAGCCAAAAAATGGCAGAAACTATAAAGCATCAAAATTGATGAGTTCAAATACTGTTTTGAGCAGTGGGAAAGTGTCTCGAAAGCTGTATTGTGTCAAACAAGAGTACGTTGAAGGTGACTAAAGCTTAAATATGTAAGAAAAAATATACCATTTCTATAAATAAATTCTAGTTTTGTTTTGCTTTGTTTTGGGTTCCCCTCTTGTATAGGACACTGCTCTTTTCAAGTGCTATCATTTAATTGTTTGCTTAGACCCTTGCAATAGGAATTGTAACTTTGGTAATTATAATCAAAATATGATATTTAACACAAGTCAGGACATTATATAATAAATATTTATTAAGACATTGCCTCCATTATATAATCTGTAATAAATATTGACTTTTTAGTACAGTATCACCCTTACAGATTGATTCAAT
>NW_006964954.1:0-1025 GCF_000164805.1 Carlito syrichta
TTACTGTCACCATGCAACATGCCATCTCCCCTCACTTTTCATCATGAGTAAAAACTTTTCTGAGGCCTCACCAGAAGCCAAGCAGACGGCAGTGTCATGCAGAACAGTGAGCTAATAAACCTGTTTTCTTTATAAATTACCCAGATTGAGGTATTCCTTTATAGAAATGCAAAACTGATTCATACAAAGAGAGAAGGCATTCTATCTCTATAGATATATACTGCATATGAATAATAAATGAATTCTCCGTTCCTTTTCTCCAAGACATTTTTTTCTATAAATAGAAATTATGTCTATTATTTTAATTAAGACAATGAACACTTTTGCAAGGGCAATTTAGTTCCTCAAAGTAGCACATTTTCTAATTTTCAAATACAGTGTTTTGGTTTGTTTTTTTAACTGTCTGTATTAGTCAGGGCCCCTTAGAGAGAGAAAGAGAGAGAGAGAGATTTATTATGGAAATTGGCTACATGATTATGGAGGCTGAGAAATCCAACCCCAACCATTTCCATCTGCAAGCTGGAGAACCAGGAAAGTCAGTGTTGCAATTTAGTCCAAGTCTGAAAGCCTAAGAACCAGAAGAGCCAATTATGTAAGTCCCACAGGCCCAACAATTATGACGTCAGATGTTAGAGACAGGAAGAGGTGAGAGCTGTGCCAGATGAAGTAGAGAGAGAGAGAGAGAGATCATACATTCTGTGCCTTTTTGTTCTGTTTGGACCCTCAAAACATTGGACGATGGGTGCCCATATTGGTGAGGAAGGATTTTCTTTACTCAGTCTACTTATTTGAATGTGAATCTCTTCTGAAAACTCCCTCACAGACACATTCAGAAATAATGTTTATCAGCTATCTGGGCATTCCTTCACCCAGCAAGCTGACATATAAAATTACCCATTGTACTATCAAAGTCTACGTCTCTCTAAAATATGCATAGTAAACTCAACGTTGGCACAAAATTTATTTTTTCCTACAGAGTTCTTCCAAGTGTTCTGTTTCTTCCTTCCTTCAATTCTTTGAGAATT
>NW_006964955.1:0-11272 GCF_000164805.1 Carlito syrichta
TTCTATTGCAATAGGGTCCTGGTGTTTTGAGTTTGCCACATATTTATTAAGTACTGCTAAGTGTAAGCAGGATTCATGGATTCCACGACCCTAGGCAATTTCTGAGCATCTGCCTATTTGTATACATAGTTTTGGGATCCACATCACAAGGGAAAATCAGGGCTTCTTCTTGAGAACGAAAATGAAATCGGGCTCTAGTAGTTCTCTTTCACCAGGATATTCAGGGCCTCTTGATAAGGTTTAATCAGCAATCTGGGCTTCAGGTTCCCTACATTTTTCAGAGCTGCTAGCTCTGTAGATAACCTTAATCAGTCATTACTGATCCCCAGGAACATTCTATTCCCTTGATAGTTGTAATCGTGTATCTGGTCCAAATATCTTTTATGACTTATGAACAACTAGGATCATAATCAGGTACCCCAGGAATCAAACGGCATATTGGTACAAAATCCCTCGATTCAGTTTACGTCAAACTACCGAAATTTCTTGTGGTCTGTCTGGTGGGTATTGGGACATGGGTTTAGGAGAGTCTATATTTTCGGGAGGTCTTGTTAAGGGGAACCAGGAATCTTGGATTCCATTTCCCAATAACCTTATGGGAGTCTTTCTCTTGATATCCAAACAACTGGAATTCTAGGTCACTAGGAAATATCTCAGCACCTTGCTGAGAATGTAGCAGGAATCTGGGTAATGGGTGTCCTCATATACAGCAAACTACATGGCGTCTTGCTAACGAAGAATAAGGAATTTTCGTTGCACAAGTCCCCAGCCCAAAAACCCACAGGGTGTCATACTAAGAGATAACCATGAATCAGGTTTTTAATGTAGAAATCTGGGTATTGGGAGTCCTCAAATATAGGAAACTTGATTTCCTATTCCTAAGAAAGAATAAGGAATCTGTGTTACAGGTGTCCTCAAACCCCTGAAAATTCAGGGCGTCTTGCTAAGGGCTAATCACTAATCAGGATTTTTGAAGCATGAATCTGCGGAAATGGGGTCCTCATATACAGGCAAATACACGGCCTTTTGCTATGAAATAATAAGAAATCTGGGTTGCACATGTTCTCTATCCCAAAAGAACTCCAGGGCCACTTACTAAGGGCTAAACAAGAATAAGGGATTAGAAGTAGGAATGTGGGTAAAACTCCTCATAACAGGAAACTTCGAGGCCTCTTCCTAAGGAAAAATAAGGAATCTGTATTATGCGTTTCCTTAGTCCCAAAACCTACATGGCGTCGTGCTAAGGGATAAACAAGAATCATGGTTTCAAAACAGGAATCTAGGTAAAGGGAGTCCTCATATACAGGACACTACACGGCCTCCAGCGAAGGAAGAATAAGGAATCTGTGTTATACGAGTCCTCAATCCGAAAAACTTCTCAGGACGTCTTGCTACTGGAGAAACAAGAATCAGGACTTCTAGCTCCCCTCATGTTTTGGGGCTATTTAGCATGTGGATATTATTAATCAGTCAATTGAGAACTCCAGTCACATTCTGGTCCTCTTGGTAGTAGTAAACGGGTATCTCACACTGAAAGTCCGTTGGCTTCCACAGGACAACTAAGGCCATATTCCAGCACAAAAGGGATCATCTCGCCATATTTGCATGTAACTCTTCGTCTCAAAATGAACTTGTAATTCTCAAACTTCCATTTGTCCTATTATTTTGAGAGGGGACGAGTGATTCGTAGTTGCCAAATGTTTAGTAAGTATTTTGAAAGGTAACCAGAAAACACGGATTACTCGAACCTAGGAAACATATGGGCCTCTGTCTTTTTGTATACAGAGTTTTGGAATACACATGGACAAGGAAAATAAAGGCATCTTGCTGAGAACGAAAAGGGAATCCGGGTTCTTGAGTTCTCATTCTCCAAAGTCTTAAAGGCCTCTTGATATGGTTTAATCAGGAATCTGGGATTTTAGGTCCCCATATTGTAAGGGTGTCATGTACAAGGGAACCAGGAATCTAGATTACAATTGCCCAGGAAACATCTGGAGGTCTTTCAATTGACATCCAACAACTTGAATTCTACATCACCACGAACTATCCCGGTATCTTCCGGAGAATTAAGCAGGAATCTGGGTATGGGAGTCTCCATATACGGGAAATGTCATGACTCTTGTGAAGGATGAATAAAGAATCTGGTCTACATGGGTCGCAATACCGAAAATCTACAGCTTGTCTTTCTACGGGCTAAAAAGATCAGGGGTTTGAGCACTCCTCATGTTTTGGAGGTATTTGGTATGTAGATATTACGAATCAATCATTCCTGGACTCCAGCAACACTCTGGTACTCTTGATAGTTGTAAACGAGAATCTGACACTACACGTACCTTTAGATACTCAGAACCTCTGATTCCAGATACAGGACACTAGATATTTTCTCGGATTTTTTGAATGCAAGACCTGACTTCAGTGTGTCCAAATACTCCAGAAACTAATGAGGCTCCGCTGTTCGTGATTAGGACTTTGAGTTTAGCTTCCAATTGCTTTAGGAGGAATTCTTGGGAATGAACCAGGAATCTTAGATTTCACATCCCCAGACAAATTCTTGTCATCTTTCTATGGGTATACAAGAATCTAGACTTCCAGGCCAACAGGAAACATCTTGTCGTTTTGCTTAGACCGAAATAGGAATCTGGGTCACAGTGTCCCTTTAAAGTTTCTTCAAACATTACCTAAGAGGAACCAGGAAACTCGGTTTCTATGTAATTTGCAAATATCTGGGCATTTACTAAATTATCGGTGGCTTAAGGCAGTGCTCATAAGTAGGAATCAACAGGGACTTTAGCAAATGCTAATCTGGAATCTGGGAGTTCTGGTTCTCACATTATTCAGAGCAGCGTCCTATATGCATACCACAATTCAGGCATTACCGTTACCCAGGAACATGTTGCACCTCTTGATCGTTGTACCTGAGAATCTGGCATACTGGTCCATTTGTTTCACAGGGTCCTGTAAGGCCGGATTACACAATCCACACAATCATCTGCCATTTTCTAATGTGATCACTGGCTTCAGGATTTCCTTGTAGACCAGAAACTACTGATGGACATTCGTTTTCCCATTGAGAATATGGAATTAGGTGTTTCCACATATTTAGGATGTATTCTTAAGAGGGAACCAGCAATCTTCGATTCCAGGTCCCCGGGGAAACTTCTTGGCGTATGTGTATTGGTATGTAAGAGTTTGTACTTCTATGTCACCAGAAAACGTCCGGGCGTCTTCCTGATACAAAAATATAGGAATGTGGTTTAGGGAAGAGCTCAATCCATATTCCAGGCTCCGTCATAAGGTCTTTTCTGGAATCTGGGCTTCTATTCCTCCAAATTCGTCAAAGCATGTTGCCACTTGGAAAGGACTAGTGTCATTATAGATTCCCAGCAACCTTCTGGTCTTCTTGATTGTTGTAATCAAGATCAAGTGTATGCAATTCAGTTGGGTTTCTCAGCACAACTAAGGCAGATTACAAGATTAAACCATCATCTCACCACATTACTGTGTAACTCTTGTCTTAAGATGTACCCTCTAATTCTTAAACTTCCGTTGTGAATCTATTTGATATGGCTTGGTGGGATGGGGTTGCTATGCATGTAGTACATATTTTTAAAGGTGACCAGGAATCACGGATTCCACGACCCTGGGAAACAGCTAGGTATCTGTGTATTTGCATACAGAATTTAGGAATCTGGATCGCCAGCGAAAATCAGGCTCTTGCGGAGAACGAGAAGCGAATGCAGGATCAGGTGTCCTCAGTCGTGAAAATCTATATGGCCTCTTGATAAGGTTTAATGAGGATTCTGGACTTGTAGGTCCTGCCATTTTTCAGAGGACTTGCTACGTGGATACCTGAAATCTCTTATTACAGATCCAAGAAGATTCTGGTCCTTTCGTTAGTTGTAATCGAGTATCTGAAACTACAATTTTGTTTGTGTCATATAAACGTCTTCGGCCATAACCCAATTCCCCAGGTATCAACTGGCATTTTGTGACAAAATCCCGTGCTTAAAGTTTCCTGTAAATAGCGAATTTTCCTGTGGTCAGGATGGTAGAAATTGGGATATTGGGTTTAGCATATTCCACATTTTTACGATGTCTTTTTAAGGGGAATCTGGAAGCTTGAATTACAGTTAACAGAAAGTATATGGGAGGCTATCTGTTAATATCCAAACAAATGGATTCGTATGTTCATCAGAAAATATCTCGGGAATTGCTGTGAATTAAGCAGGAATTTGCGAAATAGGAGTCCTCATATATGGGAAACTACGTGCCCTCTTACTATGGAAGAATAATGAATCTGGGTTACACGATTCCTCAAATCCCAAAAACCTACAGGAAGTCTTACTAAGGGAGAAAAATGTATCAGGGATTTGAAGCACAAATCTGGGGAATGGGAGTCCTCATATACAGGAAACTTCACAACCTCTTGCTAAGGACGAACAAGGAATTTGGGTAACACATGTCCTCGATTTGTAAAATCTACAGGGCGTCTTTCTTAGAACTAAACAAGAATCAGAATTTCACAGCAGGAATCTCGGTAATGGGAGCCTTCATACACAGGAATCGACACAGCCTCTACCTAAAAAGGATAAGGAATCTGGTTTTCACGAGTCCTCCATGCCAAAAATCTACTGGGTGTCTTTCTAAGGGCTAAACAAGAATTAGGATTTCAAAGCAAGTATCTGGGTATTGTGAGTCCTCATATACAGGAAACTACATGCGGTCTTGCTAAGGAAGAATAAAGAATGTGGTTTACACGAGTCCTCAATTCCAAAACTGTTCAGGGCGACTTGGTATGGCCTACAAGACTCGGAATTCGAAGTCCCCATATTTTTCAGAGCTGTATCCTATGTGCATATTAGAAATCACTCATTCCAGAAGTCCCCCAACATTGTGGTCTTCTCGATAGTTTAAATGAAAATATGGCACTACATGTACATTTAGATTCCGGATCCTCTAACGCCAAAATCAAGGACACAACTTATCATCTCGGGTGTTTTGAATGTACGCACTGAGTTCAGGGTTACCTCATACTCCAGAAAATTCTGGTAGTTCAGTTATTCCAAATTAAGGACTTGGGTTTAGATGTTGCACCATGTTTAGAAGGTATTTTTTGAGAGCACCAGGTTCTTGGTTTACAATTACCTAGGAGCGTTCTGGAGTGTTTCTATTGGAAGCCACGTGTCTAGACATCTAGGGAACGGGGAAACATCTGGTCGTTCTTCCGAGAATGATACAGGAATCTCGGACACTATATCCCCAGAACTTTTCTACTCATGTTACCAATGTGGAACAAGGAATATCAGTTTGCATGTGACCAGCAAACTTCTGAGCAATTGTTAATTTTTCCCTGGCTTAAGGTAGTTCTCTTACCTAGAAGCCTACAGGACTTTTCTACATGTTAATCAGGAATTTGGAGTCCCAATCCCCACACTTTTTTTCAAAAGTAATTACTGTATACGTACCACAAGTCTGTCATTACCGATTCCAAGGAACCTGCTGCCCATTTTCTTAGTTGTAACAGCGAATCTGACCATCTGCTCGGCTTTTTTGGCAGGAGGCTGTAAGGCCAGATTCCACAATCCAAAGAATCCTGTCGCCATTTTTCATGTAATTTCTGACTTCAGGTTTACCTCGTAATCCAGAAATTAACACTGGAATTTTGGATTGATATTCGTAACTTGGGATTTGGTGTTGCCCAATGTTTAGGACGTACTATTAAAGGAGATCCAGCACTCTTGTATTCCAGGGAAATTCTGACCTTTTGGGCTTATGATTATTGGTATATAAGAGGTTGTACTTCCACGTCGCCAGGTAACTTCCGGGCGTCTTACTGAGAACAAAAATCATCTGGGTTACGGGGGACGACAATCCAAGAATTCTACATGGACACCTTATCATGGCTAATATGGAATCTGGTATTCCATTTCCACTCATTCCTTAGGGCTACAGGCCTGTTGGATATGACAATTTTGTCATTATAGATCCTCAGCAATCTTCTTGTCTTCTTGGTAGTTGTAACCGAGAATGTGGACCCTGGAGTCCATTGTTTTCCTCAGGACAACAAAGGGTAGATTCCATTACCCAAAGAATTTTATCACCATATTTGTATGTAACTATCGCCTTAAGAGGTACCTTGTAATCCTAAAACTCCTATTAGTCCTTCTATTCCAATAGAGTCCTGGTTTTTTGAGTTTGCCACATATTTATTAAGTACTGCTAAGTGTAACCAGGATTCATAGATTCCACCACCCTAGGTAATTTCTGGGCATCTGCCTATTTGTATACAGAGTTTTTGGATACACATCACGAGGTAAAATCAGGGCTTCTTCTTGAGAACGAAAATGTAATGGGGCTCTAGTAGTTCTCTTTCGCCAGGATCTACAGGGCCTCTAGATAAAGTTTAATCAGCAATCTGGGCTTCAGGTTCCCTACATTTTTCAGAAATACTAGCACCGTAGATATCCTTAAGCAGTCATTACCGATCCCCAGGAACATTCTATTCTCTTGATCGTTGTAATCGAGTATCTGGTCAAAATATCTTTTATGTCTTAGAACAACTAGGACCATTATCAGGTACCCGAGGAATCAAACAGCAAATTGATACAAAATCCCTCGATTCAGGTTACGTCAAACTACCAAAATTTCTTGTGGTCTGTCTGGTGGGAATTGGGACATGGGTTTAGGAGAGTCCACATTTTGGGGAGGTCTTGTTAAGGGGAACCAGGAATCTTGGATTCCAGTTCCCCAATAACCTTATGGGAGTCTTTCTCTTGATATCCAAACAACTGGAATTCTAGGTCACCAGGAAATATCTCAGCACGTTGCTGAGAATGTAGCAGGAATCTGGGTAATGGGTGTCCTCATATACAGGAAACTACATGGCGTCTTGCTAACAAAGAATAAGGAATTTTGGTTGCATGAGTCCCCAGCCCAAAAATCCACAGGGTGTCATACTAAGAGGTAACCATGAATCAGGTTTTTAATGTAGAAATCTGGGTATTGGAAGTTCTCAAATATAGGAAACTGGACTACCTATTGCTAAGAAAGAATAAGGAATCTGTGTTACACGTGTCCTCAATCCCTTGAAATTTCAGGGCGTCTTGTTAAGGGCTAATCACTAATCAGGATTTTTGAAGCATGAATCTGCAGAAATGGGGTCCTCACATACAGGCAAATACATGGCTTTTTGCTATGAAAGAATAAGGAATCTGGGTTGCACGTGTTCTCTATCCCAACAGAACTCCAGGGCCACTTACTAAGGGCTAAAAAAGAATAAGGGTTTAGAAGTAGGAATGTGGGTAATACCCCTCATAACAAGAAACTTCGAGGCCTCTTCCTAAGGAAAAATAAGTAATCTGTATTACGCGGTCCCTTAGTCCCAAAACCTACATAGCGTCGTGCTAAGGGCTAAACAAGAATCATGGTTTCAAAATGGGAATCTGGGGAAAGGGAGTCATCATATACAGGACACAACACAACCTCCAGCAAAGGAAGAATAAGGAATCTCAGTTATACGAGTCCTCAATCAGAAAAAATTCTCAGGATGTCTTGCTACTGGAGAAACAAAAATCAGAACTTCTAGCTCCCCTCAGGTTTTGGGGCTATTTAGCATGTGTTTATTATTAATCAGTCAATTCAGGACTACAGCCACTTTCTGGTCCGCTTGGTAGGAGTAAACGGGTATCTCACTCTGCAAGTCCGTTGGGTTCCACAGGACAACTAAGGCCAGATTCCAGCACAAAAGAGATCATCTCGCCATATTTGCATGTAACTCTTGGTCTCAAGATGAACTTGTAATTCTCAAACTTCCATTTGTCCTATTATTTTGAGAGAGGCCGAGTGTTTTGTAGATGAAAATGTTTAGTAAGTATTTTGAAAGGTAACCAGAAATCACCGATTCTCCGAACCTAGGAATCATATGGGCCTCTGTCTTTTTGTATACAGAGTTTTGGAATGCATGTCGACAGGGAAAATAAAGACATCTTGCTGAGAACGACAAGCAAATCCGAGTTCTTGAGTTCTCATTCTCCAAAGTCCTAAAGCCCTCTTGATATGGTTTAATCAGGAATCTGGGTTTTTAGTTCCCCATATTGTAAGGGTGACTTGTACAAGGCAACCAGGAATCTGGATTCCAATTGCCCAGGAAATTTCTGGAGGTCTTTAAATTGACATCCAAACAACTTGAATTTTACATCACCACGAACTAACCCGGTATCTTCCAGAGAATTAAGCAGGAATCTGGGTATGGGAGTCCTCATGTACGGGAAATTTCATGACTCTTGCAAAGGATGAATAAAGAATCTGGTCTACATGGATCCTCAATTCCGAAAATATGCAGCTTGTCTTTCTAAAGGCTAAACAAGATTATGGCTTTGAGCAACCCTCATGTTTTAGAGGTATTTGGTATGTGGATATTACGAATCAATCATTCCTGGACTCCAGCAACACTCTGGTACTCTTGATAGTTGTAAACAAGAATCTGACACTACAAGTACATTTAGATACGCGGAACCTCTGATTCCAGATACAGGACACTAGACATTCTCTTGGATTTTTTGTATGTAAGACCTGACTTCAGTGTGTCCATGTACTCCAGAAACTAATGAGACTCCGCTGTTCGTGATTAGGACGTTGGGTTTAGGTGTTCAATTGCTTTAGGAGATATTATTGGGCGGGAACCAGGAATCTTAAATTGCACGTTCCCAGGCATATTCTTATCATCTTTCTATGGGTATACAAGAGTCTAGACTTCCAGGCCATCAAGAAACATCTTGTCATTTTGTTTAGACCGAAATAGGAATCTGGGTCACAGTGTCCCTTGAAAGTTTCTTCAAACTTTACCTAAGAGGAACCAGGAAACTTGGTTTCTATGTAATTTGCAAATATCTGGTCATTTTCTAAATTATCCGTGGCTTAAGGCAGTGCTCATATGTAGGAATCGACAGGGACTTTAGCAAATGCTAATCTGGAATCTGGGAGCCCTGGTACTGATATTATTCAGAGCAGTGTCCTATATGCATACCACAATTCAGGCATTGTCGTTCCCCAGCAACATGTTGAACCTCTTGATTATTGTAACTGAGAATCTGGCCTACTGCTCCATTTGTTTCACAGGGTCCTGTAAGGCCGGATTCCACAATCCACGCAATCAGCTGCCATTTTTTAATGTGATCACTGGCTTCAGGTTTACCTTGTAATCCAGAAACTACTACTGGACATTCGTTTTCATATTGAGAATATGGGATTATGTGTTTCCACATATTTAGGATGTATTCTTAAGGGGGAACCAGCAATCTTCGATTCCAGGTCCCGGGGAAACTTCTTGCCGTATGTGTATTGGTATGTAAGTGTTTGTACTTTTACGTCACCAGAAAACGTCCGCGTGTCTTCCTGATACTAAAAAATAGGAATGTGGTTTAGGGAAGACCTCAATCCATATCTCCAGGCTCCGTCAAAAGGTCTTATCTGGAATCTGGACTTCTATTCCTCCAAATTCTTCAAAGCATGTTGCCACTTGGAAAGGACCAGTGTCATTATAGATTCCCAGCATCCTTTTGGTCCTCTTGATTGTTGTAATCAAGAACAAGTGTATGCAATTCAATTGGGTTTCTTGGCACCACTAAAGGCAGATTACAAGACTAAGCCATCATCTCGCCACATTAGTGTGCAACTCTTGTCTTAAGATGTACCCTGTAATTCTTAAACTTCTGTTGTGAATCTATTTGATATGGCTTGGGGAGTTGGGGTTGCTATGCATGTAATACATATTTTTAAAGGTGACCAGGAATCACGGATTCCACATCCCCGGGAAACAGCTAGGTATCTGTGTATTTGCATACAGAATTTAGGAATCCGGATTGCCAGCGAAAATCAGGCTCTTGCGGAGAACGAGAAGCGAATGCAGGAATAGCTGTCCTCAATTGTCAAAATCTATATGGCCTCTTGATAAGGTTTAATGAGGATTCTGGGCTTGTAGGTCCTCCCGTTTTTCAGAGATACTTGCTACGTGGATGCCTGAAATCTCTTATTACAGATCCAAGAAGATTCCGGTCCTTTCGTTAGTTGTAATGGAGTATCTGAACCTACAATTTCGTTTATCTCGTATCAATGTCTTCGGCTATAACCCAGTTCCCCAGGTATCAACTGGCATTTTGCGACAAAATCCCGCGCTTCAAGTTTCCTGAAAATAGCGAATTTTCCTGTGTTCAGGATGGTGGATAGTGGGATATTGGATTTAGCATATTCCACATTTTTATGATGTCGTTTTAACGAGAATCTGGAAGCTTGAATTACAGTTACCAGAAAGTATATGGGAGGCTTTCTGTTAATATCCAAACAAATGGATTTATATGTTCATCAGGAAATATATCGGGAATTGCTGTGAATTAAGCAGGAATTTGCGCACTAGGAGTCCTCATATATGGGAAACTACGTGGCGTCTTACTACTGAAGAATAATGAATCTGGGTTACACGAGTTCTCAAATCCCAAAAACCTACAGGGAGTCTTACTAAGGGAGAAAAAAGTATCAGGGATTTGAAGCTCAAATCTAGGGAATGGGAGTCCTCATATAATGGAAAATTCACAACTTCTTGCTAAGGACAAACAAGGAATCTGGGTAACACATGCCCTCGTTTCGAAAAACCTACAGGGCGTCTTTCTTAGAACTAAACAAGAATCAGACTTTCAAAGCAGGAATCTCGGTAATGGGAGCCTTCATATACAGGAAACGACACAGCCTCTACTTAAGAAAGGATAAGGAATCTGGTTTTCACGAGTCCTCCATGCCAAAAATCTACTGGGTGCCTTGCTAAGGGCTAAACAAGAATCAGAATTTCGAAGCAAGTATCTGGGGATTGTGAGTCCTCATATACAGGAAACTACATGGGCTCTTGCTAAGGAAGAATAAAAAATGTGGTTTACATGAGTCCTCAATTCCAAAAATGTTCAGGACGACTTGGTATGGCCTAAAAGACTCGGAATTCGAAGTCCCCATATTTATCAGAGCTGTATCCTATGTGCATATTAGGAATCACTCATTCCAGAAGTTCCACAACATTCTGGTCCCCTCGATAGTTTAAACGAAAATACGGCACTACATGTCCATTTAGATTCTGGATCCTCTAATGCCAAATTCCAGGACACAAGTAATCATCTCGGGTTTTTTGAAGGTAAGCCCTGAGTTCAGGGTTACCTCATACTCCAGAAACTTCTGGTAGTTCATCTATTCGGAATTAAGGCCTGGGTTTAAGATGTTTCACCATGTTTTG